>NC_092068.1:25205000-25372500 GCF_039877785.1 Chaetodon trifascialis | reverse complement strand
TTCAGGTTGTGGGAAGCTCCGGGTTTCTGTCCGTTCACTTCCTGTCATGGAAAAGGAGTCTCTGTGCTCTCATGTGGTTCGAACTCAAAGACACATGTTTTTGTCCCTTTGTGGTGCCCTTACTTCCTGAGTGTTGCTGCTGCTCTCTGGCCGTGCTTGTAGAAACTCTTAATATCTGTGTTGTGTTTCAACTTGCATTCCCCTGGAGGCAGGGCATTGTCAAGTAAGTATGACCCGACACTGAGTATGTAGACGACAACATGACAGGTGTAATTAGATTACATACACTGTGGACACGTCATTGGTGGGTTCATCTCTGAACATAAGAAGCTGGAGTGTCTTTAGTGATTTTGAACTCTTCTCTCTCTTCTTCTGTTATTCCTCTGTTTTAACTGAGAGTTCAGGAAATCAAATGCAGAACAACAACAGGTTGTTTGCAGATGATGTCACTTAACTCTTTTGTTGCGGCGCCAACTGCAGATGGAGGGCAGGAAGTGATTTTCTGTATAGGAAGCACGATAACACACACTCAAAATGCAGATGTTTTACTCGGATCGATCAAACCGAGAAACCACAGGGAGCTTTAATAGAGTACCTAAAGTTGTTACAAATGCAAGAAATTGACTGGAAAACTACGTAAAAACGTCTTTTTAACTGTCTGTGGTCAGACGGAGCCGAGTCAGTAACATCAGAATAATATTTCAAACATCTCATCAGCGTTATTAGCACAGATTTCAGTTCAGTGTCCGTCCTCCTCATTGTCTGACAATAATGTCTCTGTCAAATCATACTAGAATTCTTTGTGTCGTCTTCCTGTCTCTTAAAACCCAGTTTGTTCCTCCTCTCCTTCTCCTCATGTGTCTCTTTCTTGTTGTCTTGGTGTTATTTGGGGGGGGGGGGGGTCTGGGTCTGATGCCTCCTCCCTCCACAGCCTGGTTTCGTTCTGTGTTATCACTCGTTCAGGTTTCCACAGACGCATCTAAAGATGCAGGACAGGGGAAGGAAGGAAGCACTTAACCCGTCCTTCCCGGTGATTTTTTAATCAACAGGAAATTACAGGATGTGGTCTGTGGTAGACAGTCAGCAGGACGCCCTCAGGGGGGCGCCACCGAGGTGAAGGAGGGGCAAAGATACTGCCGGAGGTGAAGGAGAGTGAAAAACCTGAGTCCTCCTCAGTCATAGCTCAGTCCAACCTGAACGCACAGACATGAAACACATTGAGATCATTCAGAGTGACTTCACTTCCTGTGGAAAAGTCTGATGTTCATCCAGAATAAACCAGAGGGAGACGCGCAGCGCTAAAGCTCCCTGCTGCAGGTTCACCAGGTGAAACGAGAGCTCACCTCAGCCCTGTTTGTTCCTGATCCAGCACTGAAGACTGACTCTCCGCCTGCCTGTGCATGTTAGCCTGTTCACACAGCTAGCCATGCTAGCATGTTAGCCCGACAGCCCGAAAACACAGACAAGTACAGTAGCATGCTAGCATTTTGTTAGCATGTAGCTACAGCCACTGCTAGCCACATTACAGTTTCTCTAAGGCATGAGGCCTTTGTGTGTGTGTGTGTGTGTGTGTGTGTGTGTGTGTGTGTGTGTGTGTGTGTGTGTGTGTGTGTGTGTGTGTGTGTGTGTGCGTGTGCGTCTGTGCATGTGTGTGTTTTCTAAAGTTCTGTACTTGGTTTTGTCCCTCTGCTGTCCAGGGGATCCAGGTAACACCTGTCCACCTTTTACTGTTTGTCTGTGCAATGCCTCTTCATTCTGTGTGTGTGTGTGTGTGTGTGTGTGTGTGTGTGTGTGTGTGTGTATGTGTGTGTGTGTGTGTGTGTGTGTGTTTCTTTGTTTCACAGTCGTGTTGGCATTACCTCACACTGTCCTTTCTGGATTTATAATCTCAGGATGAGTGTAGATTTCAGCATTAGAGAGTTTTTTTTTATAGTAATCTTAAAGAACTTAAAGTATTTTTAAATGGTATTTTGTGACTTGGAAAGTACTAACTCCAGTCATACCAGTACAAGTACTGGTATGGATATTGCTGCACTGCTAATACTATTAAGTCCAACTACTAATTTGACAACTAACAGTACTGTTATTGCTGCACTACTGTTTGTAGTAGTAATACTCCTCCCACTGCCAAAAGTACTTCCATTGCTACCAAAATAGATGTTAATATAAATAATATTTTACAGTATGAAAAGTTACTTTTACTACTAGTACTTACTGTTTTAGTTCTCTCTTAAAGTACTTTTACCATCACTGATACATTACCACATCAGTACTGCTACACGTGTCTACCGCGATTCTTTCATTAGTTAACACGCTAGTACAACTGTAACAGCCACTGCTGCAGTAGTACCATTACTACAACAATGAACATTACACCGTTTATAGGTACTGTTATTTACAATGCTAGTATTGTTACTCCTACGGCAAGTACTCACTCTGCTCTGCGTGTACAGATACTAGTGTTAATACTGCTATTGCTGCTAACACTACTTCTAATGTACACTAACTGCTACGGTTACTACTACAACTATGTATACAATTTTACCATTACAGTATGTTATTTTACTACCACTATGACTGCCACTAGTACTATTACTACCACTGTAACTAGTTGTGCTGCTCTTGTACTACTAATACCACTACTACTAATATAATTACAACTATTACTAGCACTTGTACCATTACTGTACTTTTAAACTTTCTAGTACCACTACTGATGCAATACTGCTACTTCTTGTAGTACTCCCACTGGTATTGCTAAAACTACAAGTGACTAGTTAATATTACTACCACTGCCAGCAGGGCTTCCACTAATACTACTATTACTGCTACTGCCATGACCAAAACTACTGCTATTAGTGTTTCCTTCTTCCTCTACAGTTACTACGATTACTCCTTTTACTACAACTATGACTACTGCTATTACTATGACTACCACCAATCTATCAATACTTGTATTACCACTACTAGTTTTCCTGTACTTTGCATCTGCAACTCCTGTGACTACTAATGATACCATTACTGCTGCACTACTACTACTACTACTACTACTACTACTACTACTACTACTACTACTACTACTACTACTGTTACTACTGCTACCATCACTACCACATTTACTAACCTCACTAGTACTGCTGTTATTACTTTTTGTTGTGTATAGCCATTACTTTGCTTTTACTTCTACCACTACGTACAGCGTGTACTCACAGCAGCAATGTGTTAGAGGTCACAGGTCAGGCTGTAAACTCAGTACAAATACTACCATTAATATCAGTACTATACTCCATGAAGTACAAGCAGTATCACAGCCTGATGCAAGAAGAGACCATGTGTCTCTCCTGCCTGTCCCACCTGTCTGTCTGCAGACTGACCATGCTGTCTCACTGACTGTTCGTCCACCTGTCTGTCTGCTGTCTGTCCTCCAGCGCTCAGAATGACTCATTGATTGGTTGATTGGTTAATTGATTAATAGACTGATTGATCCTCCAGGCCTCCGGTGAGTCGAGCAGCACCGCAGCCAGAGAAACTCCAGAAGAACAACGTGTCCAAGAAGAAGAGGCCGGTCGAGGTATGTCCTCTCTGCCTGTCTCCCTGTCGGTCTGTCTGTCCTCCTCTTCATCTGTCACTCCTGTCTCGTCCCCCCTAGGACCTGGTTTTGGATCACGTTTTTGGTTTTCGGGGCTTCGATTGTCGTAACAACCTGCACTACCTCAACGATGGCTCTGACATCGTCTACCACACTGCCGCCACCTCCATCGTCCACAGTCTCAGCACCGGTAAAACAGCAAAAACAGAGCTGAAAGACAGAGAAGACTGAACTCAAGAAGAAGAAATATCGTACTAGCAAACTCTCAGACTGTTTGTTCGTGTGTTTCAAAGCAGAGTGATGTGTTTAAGTGTCTTCATCTGCTGCAGGAACTCAGAGCTTCTACCTGGAACACACTGATGACATCCTCTCTTTGACCGTCAACCAGCACCCAAAATACAAAAACATCATCGCCACTGGACAGATCGGTACACTGTGTGTGTGTGTGTGTGTGTGTGTGTGTGTGTGTGTGTGTGTGTGTGTGTGTGTGTGTGTGTGTGTGTGTGTGGGTGGGTGGGTGGGTGGGTGGGTGTGTGTGTGTGTGTGTGTGTGTGTGTGTGTGTGTGTGTGTGTGTGTGTGTGCGCGCGAGACGTTTTGCATGGCAGTGTGTTTCTCTACTAACTCGTCTGTACTAAATGAGTCCTGCTTTTCTCTCCTCTGCTTCGTGTTGAACCTGCTTGCTTTACTTTCCGTCCAATGAGAGAACAGAAGCAGACTGGAGGCAACATGGAGGAAACTTTGCCTTTAAATGGAAAAACCTCAAACTGAAAAACTAAAACGTTGTCTGGTGACGGCGTCAGAAAAGGCTGAGAGTCATGGACTTTTCTTTTTGCTGATTTGTATTTCATTTCAGCTTCTCCTTGTGAGATTAGCGTAAGATATTAATATCAAACGAATAGCTTTTATAGGTAATAAATGTACTACTTGGCCATATGTTGCTTTATTTTTCTCATCGAAATAGCAGCCTGTTTCTGGTTCACTCATGTGGTGTCTGTAATAACTGTTTATTTAGCAGCTCTTGATGTAAAATTTGCATTTTCACCATATTGTCACAGCTCCCATCAGTATTTATTCCAGAACAGTGGAAACTGCAGCTTCTTTCTAAGTCACGAAGAGAGTCTGCTAACAATATTAAAAATGCTGAGTAGGCTTTTTAAATTTAGGATTCAGCACCTCGACCCACCCCAGTAACTTGCGTACAGTCCCTGAAGGTTTATCCAGCAGAGTCAGATATCTGTTATCTGATAGCTCAGATAACAGAGCTAAAAGAGACAAAAGGTGACACGAACACGAATGATCGTGTCGTTCTGTAACTGCTGGATGTAGAAATAAGTTCAACAAATCAGCTTAGAAGGTGAAGATATGTTCATGTTGTGTTCACTGCTCGCTTCTACTGAAAAGGAGACGATAAAATCAGGTTTAAGTCTCAGCAGTCACAGCTAATAATCTACACAAACCTGATGTAAGCAGCAGGAGTCACCATAAATCTCTGTACTGTCATGGCTGACGTTGGTGTGTTTGAAACGACTCACTCCAGGTTTTTATCTGTGTTTTTGTTTTGTTTTGTTTTGTTTTGTTTTCTTGTGTGTGTGTTTTGGCTGGCCTCATTTGTCACCATCGCTCTCACAACACCTCAGGTGACATCAGTGAAGTCCCAGGTAAACACCAAACCGCACCGCCTTCCCCACCACGACAGACACCCTGAAACCCAGAAACGAGCCGCAGTGACCGTGTGAGGCAGGCGTCCGCTCGCGTCGCGGCGTTCGGCGGTCTGAGCGGCAGAAAGCAGCTGAGAGCGCCGTGTGCTCACCGAGTCAGACTCCACACAACAAACTCACACGATGCTCGTCTAATTTTCTCTAAACGCTCAGCTTCAGTCTCTGCACGGTGAATGGACAGAGGACATGAAGCTCGTGCTCTGATGATGATGATAATGATGATGATGATGATGATGATGCTGGTCTGGGTCTCAGGGTGTTTGGAGGCTGCATTGATCCCTCTAACTGCTCTGTTTGTCACTTTCGTCCTCGTGGCGTACTGAAACCTGGATCACATCCCCTCTCCTCACGTCTCCTCATCTTCACGTAGGCACCACTCCCTCCATCCACGTGTGGGACGCGATGAGCAAACAGACTCTGTCCATCCTTCGCTGTCCTCACACCAAAGGCGTCGGCTACGTTAACTTCAGCGCCACGGGAAAGCTGCTGCTGTCTGTCGGAGTGGAGCCTGAACACACCATCGCTGTGTGGCGCTGGCAGGAAGGTCAGACTGACACCTGATCTGTGAAGTACACACATTACTACAAAAAGTACTGCTGCTGGGTACGAGACCCTGCTCAGGTCAGGTTTAGCTACCATTGAAAAGTGAGGCGGGACGTTTCGCATCACTGACTCAAAATATTGGTTATCAGTTTGTGATGTTAATTATTGGCCCTCTGTGATCGATAACACACAGCGTGAGGCCAAAGAAGCACAGACTGATACACAACGCTCCCTCACACGTCTCCCCTGCAGGCTCCAGGGTCTGCTGTAAAGCCGGACACCCGGACCGGATCTTCGTGGCGGAGTTTCGTCCGGACTCCGACTCCCAGTTTGTGTCAGTGGGAATCAAACATGTGAAGTTCTGGACGCTGGCCGGCGGCGCTCTGATGTACAAGAAGGGCGTGGTGGGAACGGTGGAGGACGGCAGGATGCAGACGATGCTGTCTGTCGCCTTCGGTGCTGTGAGTTCACTGCAGCCTTTCTCTCTGCCTGAAAATACAAATGCAGACATAACGTTTAAAACGTAAACCCTGCTGATGAAGTGAGCGTGTGAACCTCGGCTTCAGTTGGCATTCAGCAGACTCGAGCTCAGTTCTGTAAGCAGGAACGTTTGTTTGCAGAATAACTTGACGTTCACCGGAGCCATTAACGGGGACGTGTACGTGTGGCGGGATCACTACCTGCTGAGGGTGGTGGCGAAGGCTCACACCGGGCCCGTCTTCACCATGTACACCACGCTGAGAGACGGACTCATCGTCACCGGCGGCAAAGAGAGGCCGTGAGTAACGCCGACAGCTGACTGTGGCTGAAGGAACATCTGTCAGCATCCAAACGTGTGTGTGTGTGTGTGCGTGTGACAGGACGAAGGAGGGCGGGGCCGTGAAGCTCTGGGATCAGGAGATGAAACGCTGTCGAGCCTTCCAGCTGGAGACGGGACAGCAGGTGGAGTGCGTCCGATCCGTCTGCAGAGGAAAGGTGAGGAACTGATTTCCATCTTCATCACTCGGCCGTCACCTTCCTCCCTCCGTCCTCCTCACCAGCCTTGTCCTCCTCTTCCTCAGGGGAAGATCCTGGTGGGGACGAAGGACGGGGAGATCATCGAGGTCGGGGAGAAGAACGCGGCGTCCAACCTGCTGCTGGACAGTCACGCTCGGGGGGGAATCTGGGGTCTGGCTGCTCATCCTGCCAAAGATGTCTGCATCACCGCCAGCGATGACGCCACCATCCGCCTGTGGGACCTCGCCGACAAGGTACACACACACACACACACACACACACACACACACACACACACACACACACACACACACACACACACTCCACAGTACAGAAAACTCTAATGTTCCCCTCGTTCTGTAGAAACTCTTGAACAAGGTGTGTGTCGGCCATGAAGCCCGGTGTGTGAGCTACAGCGCAGACGGAGAGATGCTGGCGGTGGGGATGAAGAACGGCGAGTTCCTCCTCCTGCTCGCCAACTCGCTGAAGATGTGGGCGAAGAAACGAGACCGAAGCGCCGCCATCCAGGACATCCGGTGGGAGAGAGTGGAGGGGTGACGGGAAGAGAAAGAAACAGAAGTTATTTATCAGTTTGACAAATGTTTCAGGCAGAAGACAGAACGAAGGAAAAGAAGAAGAAATAAACAATCAGTCGTGTGTATGTGTGTGTGTGTGTGTGTGTGTGTGTGTGTGTGTGTGTGTGTGTGTGTGTGTGTGTGTGTGTGTGTGTGCGTGTGCGTGTGTGCACGTGCAGGTTCAGTCCAGACCGGAGGCTTTTGGCGGTCGGTTCTGTGGAGAACATGGTGGATGTTTACGATGTGAGCGCAGGACCGAGTCTGAACCGACTGGTTTACTGCAGCGACATCCCTGCTTTCATCCTGCAGCTCGACTTCTCTGCTGACAGCTGCTACATACAGGTACACACACACACACACGCACGCACGCGCGCGCACACACACACACACACACACACACACACACGCACACACGCACGCACGCACGCACGCACACACACGCACACACACACGCACATATGCACGCACACACACACGCACGCACATATGCATGCACACACACACGCACATATGCACGCACACACGCACGCACATATGCATGCACACACACACACGCACATATGCACACACACACACGCACACACACACGCACATATGCATGCACACACACACGCACGCACGCACGCACACACACACACACGCACATATGCACGCACACACACACGCACGCACATATGCATGCACACACACACACGCACATATGCACGCACTGCTGACTGCTGCTATACACAGGTATATACGCACATATATACTGTATATTTACTGTGTGTGTGTGTGTGTGTGTGTGTGTGTGTGTGTGTGTGTGTGTGTGTACAGGTGTCCACAGGAGCGTATAAGCGGCAGGTGTTTGAAGTTCCTTCAGGGAAGTTGGTGAGTGACCAGACCATCATCGACAGAATCACCTGGGCAACCTGGACCAGGTAACACACACGCACGCACGCACACACACACACACACACACACACACACACACACACAGAGTATTCAGTTGATTGAAAGCAGTGAAATGCCCTCTGTGTTTTATCAGGGTCATGGTTCATTGATCTGTCTGTCTCTGTCCATCTGTCTCTGTCCATCTGTCTCTGTCCGTCTGTCCCTCAGCGTCCTGGGAGATGAAGTCTTGGGGATTTGGCCTCGAAACGCAGACAAAGCTGAAGTCATCTGTGCGTGTGTGTCTCACGGCGGCCTGAACATCGTCACCGGTGACGACTTCGGATTGGTCAAGCTGTTCGACTTCCCCTGCACGGACAAGTTTGTGAGTCGCTGACATTTTGTCTTCATTCAGTGGTTTGCAAGATGTGTGACGAGACTTTGTTTGTTCCTGAACATTTTTAATCACTTTCGGCACATGAAAACTGAAACATGAGAAATGACATCAGCGAGGATCAAACTGTCTGAGTGACAGGAAAGAGACCAGTTTTCTTTCTGTCCGCAGGCCAAACACAAGCGCTACCTCGGCCACTCAGCTCACGTCACCAACATCCGCTTTTCCCACGAAGACAAACACGTGATCAGCACAGGAGGAGACGACTGCAGGTGAACGATCGCTGATCAATAACAGACACACAAACTACGCCGCTGCAGTCTGAGCGGCATGAAACCCGTCAGATTCTTCTCTTTGAGAGGCGTTTCCTTCAGATGGAGCGCCGCCGTGTTCGAACAAGTTTTAACATTTCCTTTAAAAAACAGACATTGTACTGTCATTAAATGAGTGTGTGAGAGCTCCACATTCTCAGCTCGTCACCACACGACATACAAATAAAGTTTTGTTGGTATTAATGAGACTCCTGAAGGTCAGACGTGAGTTCAGTCTAACTGTGTGACCGTCTGCTTGTCTGTTGCAGCGTGTTTGTGTGGAAATGCCTGTAAACACAGAGACCGCCGACGCTTTCGTCCACAGCGCCTTAACAGCACCGCAAGTGGATCCGGAGGGAATCGAACCCACAACCTGAACCTGAAGAGTTCCGCTTCACGATGGATCACATGACCCTGAACAGGAGCAAACCACAGCGAGTCATCAGATGGAGTTTCCTGAGAGCCAACGAGCTTTGAAACGGAGGTCATGTGACTCACTGCACCTCCAGGTCAGGCATCGATCATGTGACCTTCTGGAGTTGCAGAGTGTCTGAAGCAGTGAGAGAAGGTTCAACCCCAAAAAACGTTTAATTTCACAAAGAAAGCTGCAGAGTGTTTGCAGTCCAGGAGTCAGATGCATAAAACTGTCAGCGTGAGTCTTTGATTGGACGAAACGCTCAAAGGACACGTCCACATGTCTTCAGGTCAACACTGACACGATCACCTGAAGGTTCCTACAGCGGCTGCAGGCCGTCCTGGATGTTGCACCACCTGTTGGTCTTTCCATCATAGCTCCACGTTACAGATGGCGCCATGACTGTCGGGCCCTCCGCCCATAAACATGTGGTCCTCAAGCCACGCCCCCTGCAGTCGACCATCGTGTCGACCATCACGGTGGTCCGCCGGTTTGATGCTGAGTCTCAGACGACGACATTAAACTTCTTTACACGATCACAGCTGCCTCTCCTCACACGAGTCGCCTCCTGCTCCTCCTGTGAGGCGCCGAGCGTGAAGTCGCTCTGCCGTCGCTCCATCTGAACCACAGACGTCCAGCTGGATTCTGTCCTCCATCGTTTACACTGGAAACGCTTCAGGAAGAGCAGCGACCCCTTCACTGCTCAGACGATCACGTCAGTGTGTTTCAAGACTTTAAGAGCAGTGAAGAAGAATCGACGGTTTGCTCGTCGTGGAGGTTTCCCAACTTCAGCCGAGCAGCTGATCGTTACAGTGACGCTCAGATGTGGCTGCATGCAGCACCTGTACGTCGTTAATTCATCCCACAGAAACCATTAACCAACCAGTGAACGCTCAGATCTGCACCATTAAAGAGCCTGAAACAGATTTCCTCCCTCAGCTTCGAGACTGATGGATCCAAGACGAGCAAAGAGCTGAAACAGCCTCAGTTCCCCGACACGTTTCTGTGTTTCCTGTTTATCTTGCTGCTTTGAAGGGGGTGGGACTCAAAAAAGGCCAATTAATCCTGAACACCAATCAGATTTTAGTAACATTTCATAGTCCTGACATCAGTAAGCTCTGGACCGTGAGTGAACTTTAACCTTCAGAAACAGAATCAATAGTTTAGTTCATGGAGCTCAAATCTTGGCAGACATCACGTGTGATTCTATAAAGGATCAAATGAGAACGCAAGGAAATAAAATGATCCTTCAAATGAGCCAATAAGGAAACTGAAAAGGATCAATAATTGTGCCTTTCATTACGATGTTATTGATCTCTGTTCAGGCTGCAGGATGATCAGCGAGTCGTGTTTCACGTGTCCATGTGTCATTTATTCATCGGACTCCTGGATTCAGGTCGATGCTGCATTCAGGTCACCGTCGGAAAAACAACCTTCAAGTTCAAAAAGTGACATTTGCAAACACGGGACCATTGAAAGGACAAACGAACACGCTGGTTTCTGTCTGATCTGATCTGAGTGCTGTGGGAAACATCCAGATCCTTCAGGGCGTTCTGTACTGGGATCACTGGGAGGAGAAAAGCTGCTTCATGCTGATAAAACCTCCTGAAGTTTGTCTGTAACTCGACATTTCAAACCACTTTTCATTTCAGAGAGCCTTTACTGTCGGACATCGTCACACTTAAGTGCCTTTCTGGATCTTTCTACCTGTGTTTGTTTGTTTGTTTGTGTTCTTTTCTTTGGCGGGAAGATTTCATACGCTGTTTGTTTTTGTTTGTTTTTCATCCATAACTGAATTTATTTTGTACTCTGTCTGGTGCTACACTGAGAATGTTCATCTCATCCAAAACGGATGAAAAAACATTTTCTTTGCTGCTGCTTTTTGTTTTAAAGACATGAAACATCTAAAGCTTCATCGTCATGAAACAACATCTGAGGATGTTCGAGGAATATTTATGGAAATATCTAAATGTTATTTATGCCTAATCTACAGCGTGGACGACTTTCTGTGTCTGAACTGTTGAATATTAACTGTCGTGAAAAGTGTCAAAAGAGTCTGTTTGTGTGAAGATGAATAGGAGAAAAGTCCCAGAGGTCACCTGGTTCGTTGAGTCATTCACCGTCGACACGCTGGATTTCCTGAGGTCCCTGAAGTAATCACTGAATTTCCTGCATCACTGATAGATTCAAGGTCACGACCGGCTGAGGGCTCGTTGAGAGTTAACGCTGACGATGAGAGACCATCCTCGCTGCGGGCCGGGAGAGCTTTAACGGAGCGCGTCGCGTGTTTATGCAGATTTTAGCTCCATAACGTGAATCAGCTTCCTGTTTGACTGAGCTGCTGATTCCCGTTCGGATGTACAGCGTGTTTGTGCAGAGTGCATGTGTGCTGTGATTCTCCACCGAGCTGCAGAAAAAACACAAGCCAAGAAATAAAAGGTTGAAGATGGGTGTGTTGTCTCCTGCGCCGCCGTCGGGCTGTAGCTCCTTCGTCTCCTCGTCATTTGTATCATAATGTACATGCAGATAGAAACGATGCTCAGATGCATGAATTTATTTTTCAAACAAAACGTGTTTGTGGACGATTGTGGAGACTTTCTGCTGTGAGTTCAGTTCACCGGTTGATTTTTATACCGAGGTGATTGTGATCAAAGTGCGTGTGTGTGTGTGTGTGTGTGTGTGTGTGTGTGTGTGTCAGTGTACAAACCGATTAAATGAGACTCGTGTCAAGAAAACTGGCTCTTTTTTATTTTTTTATTTTGTCTCATTAAGCAAAAACAAACTTTACAAACACAGCTGGAGTCTGCTGTGGACCGCCAGAGAAAAAGTTGTGAAATTGTCACATTTTTCACGTTTAAGTTTGAACGAATCTGAAACTGGTTTTACAGGTTTTAGTCTTCTTGTTTTACGCTGACCTGCTCCTCATTTCCCCAAACCATCAGAACTATGGAACCTCATAGAAGTGACGCTTAGGTTCATTTTTGCCTGTTTTGGTATTTATGGCACCCCCTGCAGGTCAGACTCAAAGTGCATCAAGATTGATGCTGATTGGACGAATCGTTTGAGTTACAGTCCTTTTCTTGTTAAACCCCGCCCACTGTGAAGTTCATTGGTCAGTATCTTGAAACTAAATCAGTCAGTGAGTTTATGGTCTAATGTCACTCCACCTCACGCTTTCTAATTTAAACTTCATCAGACATTAATTAACTACAGCACCATGAGGCTCCTCCCCTACCAGATCCTGCTGTCTGACCAAGTATCGCTGCCCTCTGGTGGTGTGGAGTATTAACTCCTGTCAGTGCCATGAGGAGTAAAGCTGTGCGCATTAATTAGAACTGAGGCAGACATTTAAATGTTAATGCATAAGTTACTCCCCTAACTACTTTGATATACAGTAATTGGTAGTCATTAGTACAGATTTAATTGTTAATTTGAAGTAACTCACACACACTGTTCAGTCATTTTATACAAAAGTAAATCTCAACACAGCTGCTGGACTTCAGATCAGAGCTCCTGTCTGATAATGTGAAAGCAGAATCAGTCTGACAAAACTGAAACCTGAGGAGGATCAGACTACTTCCAGTCTCACTCGTGCAGAGAGCAGTTTAACCTGTTATTGGTGTTCAATAGTGAAGTGACGGACCGGAGCTCCTGCCTGGGAGCCACAATGGGGGCCGCTTTGGTTTTTTGTTTTCGACTTTTTTTCGTTCAAGCCGCACCTGATTGGTCAACTACATAGCGCGTAGTGGCTTCAGTATGTAGGCACTGAGCAGGAGGGGGAGGAGCGGGGGCACAGACACAATGCACGTACGTACACACACGCAGGAAATAAACCTTGATATGAAGTATGTTTTGAGCTGGAATTCCCGCCACTCGTGTTCAAGTTAGTGAGATTTCTGATTCTTACCTTCAGCTCTAGTTTCCGGTCTTCTGCTTCTTCTAAAAGATCCACACAGTTCAAACACGTGGATCTTTAAAAAATGAAACTCGTCGAGGAAGAAGCTCTCAGATAAAGTGTGTGGCTCTTAAAAGAGCCTTTGGGTTGCGGGGGTCTGGTGATCTACTTGGAGCTGGTGTACTTGGTCACGGCCTTGGTGCCTTCAGACACGGCGTGCTTGGCCAGCTCTCCGGGCAGCAGCAGGCGGACTGCGGTCTGGATCTCCCTGGAGGTGATGGTGGAGCGCTTGTTGTAGTGAGCCAGGCGGGAGGACTCGCCGGCGATGCGCTCGAAGATGTCGCTCACAAAGGAGTTCATGATCAGCATGGCTTTGGAGGAGATGCCGGTGTCGGGGTGGACCTGCTTCAGGACCTTGTACACATAGATGGCGTAGCTCTCCCTTCTGGTTCTCCTCTTCTTCTTGCCGGTCTTGGTGGCCTTAGACACGGCCTTCTTGGAGCCTTTTTTGGGTGCTTTGCCAGGTTCAGGCATGTTTGCTCAGATTCAGATCTCGCTGAACAGATGAAGTCAGACGCTTCAGACCGCAGATTATCTTTGCGCCTGATGCAAACCACAGTCTGCGGTTGCTCGCACAGGATTGGCTGAGACGTGCTTGAGACGGAGCATGCGCCAGCTGAAGTAACCGTCCACAGTGACCAGCGCGAGCGGCAGAGTTTAAACCGAGAGCACAATATCGATCATGTGTTGACAGATGAGACGTTACTGCGGCTCTGTCTCTCGTCCCAGACCAAAATATTAACAATGATGTTTCTAGAAATGTGTCATATTTAATGTGAAGTGTTTCTAATCCAGGTGTGTGTAAATCTTTCTCAGAATCAGACTGTCTTCATCCTTCATTGATCCCCGAGGGGGAATTGTTTTTTGTACAGTGCTCCACACAAAACAGAATTACAGATTAGAATAAAAAAGAGAGAAAGAACAAGAAGGAATAAATATATATAAAGGCAATATTAAGAAACAGAATATTAATACTAAAGATATATGTAATTAAGAAATATACAACACAAATTAAGAAATATACAACACAAAATATGCAACACAATGAAATGTACAGTAATAAAAGTAAGTAATATACTGAGTATATTGGATGTGCAAAGAAATGTGCAAAATGGGTCCCCGAGGGTCGAAGAAATGGTTTTATGTAGATTTACAAAATATAAAAACTGAATGGCCATTTTAAATTACAGAAAGTAACAATACAAACAAGTATGACTTAATATTTTTAAAACGTGCTGATTGAATGTCTCTGGTCTTCCTGGAGTCCACACAAAGACAATAATCCAAAAACCCGTTTCGACAAAACAAGATAAAATAAGTTTATTAATGACCCACAGGCGAAATGTACAGACAGCAGTGATTAATCTAAAGACCACAGAATGAGTGAAACGAACCTTCAGCTAAAAATAGACACAACAGAAACTTAAAGAAATCAAAACTAAAAACTTAAGTGACGCCACTGATCACACAGCACGCGCTCTGGCCTCACTGCTGCTGAGGACGTGACAGAGGACTGTGGAGAAACTTACGTCTGAACCGATGAAGGCTTCAGTTCATCATCATCATAATCAGGTCTGTGTCCTGACAAAAATAAAAATATTTCTCTACCCTGCTGAGGGCCAGCCTATATGTTGCTCTGGTTTATGAACATGTCAGGAATTAAAAAACAAACAAACAAACAAAAAAAAACTTTTTGTTAGGAAAAAAAATCATAGCAATGTTATGAATGTTTAATAAAGTCAGTTTTGTTCAGTAGTTCAACAAAGACACAAGCCAAGTGTTCAGTTTCAGAATCGACTGACTCTTCTCTTGTCAGCCTGTTATGTTTCAGTAAAATCGTCTGTTGTCCACTACAGTGGACATGCTGTACAATCCAAGATAAAAAAAAATACAATTAAATAATGTTTTATAAAAAGTAAGTTGTTTTAGCTCCAAAGAGGCAGGAAACCACAAGTCAAATTGAAAGACTTTTTCCCCCTTGGTTCTCAGCAGAAAACAAACATGCTGCTGTTTGAGTGTGATTTTTTTTTTTTTAAAAGGTTTTAAATTTTTAAAACATTGTCTTAAATTTTTTTTAACATGTTTTAACTTGTGTCATTGAGTGTGGACTGGAGATCAGAACAGGAAGGAACTGGATGTTAATTAAACTGGATAAATGCTTTTTTCCTCTATGAAATCCATCGTGACTTCTGATAAACAGAATCACATGAAGGTGTCAGATCTGTGAGCAGTGCGGGCGGAGGGCGCTCTGCAGTGACAGTGTTGTGGCTCTTAAAAGAGCCTTTGTGTTGTGGTTGAACTGGTCTCAGGTCAGTTTAAGCCCTCTCTCCACGGATGCGGCGGGCCAGCTGGATGTCTTTGGGCATGATGGTAACCCTCTTGGCGTGGATGGCGCACAGGTTGGTGTCCTCGAACAGGCCCACCAAGTAGGCCTCGCTGGACTCCTGCAGGGCCATGACGGCCGAGCTCTGGAAGCGCAGGTCGGTCTTGAAATCCTGAGCGATCTCCCTGACCAGGCGCTGGAAGGGCAGCTTGCGGATCAGCAGCTCGGTGGACTTCTGGTAGCGGCGGATCTCCCTCAGGGCCACGGTCCCGGGCCTGTAGCGGTGAGGCTTCTTCACGCCGCCGGTGGCAGGGGCGCTCTTACGAGCGGCCTTGGTGGCCAGCTGCTTCCTGGGGGCTTTGCCTCCGGTGGACTTGCGGGCGGTCTGCTTGGTTCTGGCCATTTTTACTTGTGTCTTTGAACAGGACCGAGTGTGGGGAGCGCTGGAGATCCGCTGCTCTTAAACTGTGGACCGGCCGTGATCCGTGACGCGGATTCAGACCTCCGGCTCCTGATTGGTGCGGTGCTGCGCGTGGGGCTCACCACCGCCTGTTGGCGCGACCCCTGCCCGAATCTGCGCTGTTTATTGGCTGGAAATCTTTTCAAATTGAGCGCCAAAACGAAGCGCGGGCCGCCCGCTGCTGGACCTGTCCTCTGGTTGGTCTGACAGGGACCCCCCCCGCAGGCCCGCAGACATATAAAGAAGCGGTTTCTGCTTCAGTGTTACATCTGTTTGAGTCCAGAGTTCAGAAAACCTTTGAAAATGAGTGGTAGAGGAAAAACTGGAGGCAAGGCCCGCGCCAAGGCCAAGACCCGCTCCTCCCGGGCCGGGCTTCAGTTCCCTGTCGGCCGTGTCCACAGGCTGCTGAGGAAGGGAAACTATGCGGAGCGCGTGGGTGCCGGAGCCCCAGTCTACCTGGCTGCCGTGCTGGAGTACCTGACCGCTGAGATCCTGGAGCTGGCTGGAAACGCCGCTCGCGACAACAAGAAGACCCGCATCATCCCGCGTCACCTGCAGCTGGCGGTCCGCAACGACGAGGAGCTCAACAAGCTGCTGGGCGGAGTGACCATCGCTCAGGGCGGCGTGCTGCCCAACATCCAGGCGGTGCTGCTCCCCAAGAAGACCGAGAAACCAGCCAAGTCCAAGTAAACCCGCAGCCGCTGACCTCAGCCCCAAAACGGCTCTTTTAAGAGCCACGCACCCCGTCTGAGCAAGAGCAGAGTTTCTGAATGAGTTACAAAACTTTGATGTTCACAACAAACACAAATAATCTGTTACTGAATGGGATCAATAAAGTCCCATTTTGTTTTATTACGGAAACGTATGTTAACACGTTCAAATCTGCGCCAGATTAAGATGATGACAGATTAACACTAGAATTAAGATAAGAGTCTCTTCATGGTGCCGATTAAATACTGAAAGTTAGAGTGATAGAAATTCAAATAATAGAGATTACACATTAGAATCAACAGAATCAGAATTCTTTTGTTTATTTTTTTTAACTATCTTTGTATTTCAAAAGAAAATCATCCAGATACAGAACAAACTCACTGATACTCTAACAGTTTGTGATTTTCCTTTGAGCACTCTTCTCACCCCCAAAGGGATAAACCAACAAAAACACACAAAAGTATGAATAGTAAAGAATTCCTTTATTGATTCCTGAGGGGAAATTGTCTTTGTTTAGGTGCTCCTTACAAGAAAAGAATTAGAATACAGTTAGAAAAGAGAAAAGAAAATTTATTTAAAAAAAATATTTATACTGAGATTTTGAAAAAATAGACTATACAGAAGGATTTGGTCAAATATGTATCAGAATAATATCAGTATTTCAGTATACTAATATCAGTCCTTCCTGATCAGTACAGTACTTCTGTAAATGTACTTAGTGTGTGGAGTTTGCATGTTCTCCCCTCAGGTATCCTCCATAAAACCCCACTAAAAACACACAAGAAGATCACCACCTGACCAGTGCTGACAGAAGAAACTGGTCCCCGGGCGCCGCTGTCGAATGGCAGCCCACCACTGCTGGTCTGCCGCGGAGGAAGGACCAGCAGGATGGATTAAAGGAGAGAATGGAGAAAATAATTTCAATAAGCATGGTGTGTGTGCTGTGATTAATAAAGAATTGATTAATAAAGTATATCTTAAGTTACTCCACAGTTTTAGGCCCAGAGATGGTGTGTATACATTCATTCAGATTCATATTTCTTTATTGATCATTTTTTGTATGTATGTATGTATGTATGTATGTATGTATGTATGTATGTATGTATGTATGTATGTATGTATGCTGCTGCTGCTGCTGCTACTACTACAAAATAAAAGTCCTGCATTCAAAACCTTCCTAATGAATGTCCTCATCTGTAAAGTTTGACGAGCTCAGAAAAACAGGCTGTTTTCAGCTTTGTGCCGATGCATTTTCAGCTGAACCAAGAAGCTTTTTGAAGAGTTTATTTAGCTGAAGAAGGATTTCAGACATGAAGGAACTCTTCATCCTTCAGTTTAACATTCATCATCAGCACTTCTGGACATACGAGCTTTTCACTGGACAGGACAGGACAGAGTACTGCAGTAGAAGTACTTGATTACTTTGCTCCACTGATGTTTAAGTCGTAGTTTGTGCTTCAGTTCAGCAGCTGACGGGACCGTTACTGTGTGTGTGTGTGTGTGTGTGTGTGTGTGTGTGTGTGTGTGTGTGTGTGTGTGTGTGTGTGTGTCGAGGATGATGATATGAGGAAGATGATTTTGTTTTATTTTTGTATAGTTTGTATATTCTTAACTTAACTCTAACCGTCAGACTGGGGGGTATCGGGCTCTCTCAGTTCGGGTTGGGGGCTCTTAAAAGAGCCTTTTGATGGGGTATTTCTCTTCTTTCCGCTCACTTCTTCTTCGCTGGTGCTTTCTTCGCTTTGGGTTTTGGCGCCTTCTTCGCCGGAGCCTTCTTGGCAGCAGGGGCCTTCTTCACCGCTTTCTTGGGGCTCTTGGTGGCCTTCTTCGGGCTCTTGGCTGCTTTCTTGGCCGCTGCGGGCTTCTTGGCCTTCTTCGGGGACTTCTTGGCGGCTGCTGGCTTCTTGGCCGCCGCGGTCTTGGTCTTCTTGGCCGCTGCGGGTTTCTTGGCTGCGGGCTTCTTGGCTTTCGGAGCGGCTTTCTTAACCGGCTTCTTGGCTTTCGGCTCAGCCGCCTTCTTGTTCATCTTGAAGGACCCAGAGGCCCCGGTGCCTTTGGTCTGGACCAGGGTCCCCTTGGCCACCAGGCTCTTGAGGGCGGTCTTGACGCGGGCCTTGTTCTTGTCCACATCGTAGCCTCCGGCAGCCAACGCCTTCTTGAGGGCGGCCGCGGACACGCCGCTGCGCTCTTTGGACGCGGCCACGGCCTTCAGGATGAGGTCCCGGACGCCGGGGCCGGTCTTCCTCGGCTTGGAAACCTTCTTCTTGGCTGCTTTGGCCGGAGCGGCAGCTGGAGCTGGAGCTTCTTCTGCCATGACGACTCTCTGAGTTTGTTCCGCTGTGCAGTGACCTGAGCGACTGACCGGACTGTTAAAAACCCGCAGCCGGAGGCGGAACTTAAACACACCATGAGAACCGTGGAGACTCAACCCGGCGCGCGGCTTGCGGGCGGGTCACACCTGGCGCTTGAGTGTGTTTCCTCCTCTTTGATAAAAGCCTGAGGACACGGTGTGGGGGGGAGCTGCGGCCGGCCGGTGCAGACAGCCGGTCCCCGGACCCGGGTCTCTTCAGTCTGGACTCAGGTGGATCTCTGACGCTCTCTGCGTTTGTTCCTGGAGCCTCAGAACCTCACACATTCACAGCTGACCGGCGCCTCTCAGCGGCCTTTCTCTCTCTTTTCTCTGCTAAAATTATTTAAAAAACAGATCACAGCTCCGCCAAAACCCGGTTTCCAGCCGAGCCACATGTTCGCTCAGAGACTCGGAGCTCAAACATCCTCCGCTGCTGATCAGTGTGTCCCAAACTGAAGTTATTCTGCGGGTAGCAAACACACTGATGGAGGCTGACGCTGCCGGTGCCACAGCTTCAGCCTCCCTTTATTATTAATAATAATTAATAATGATAATTATTATAAAAACACATACTGAAAACATAACCACGTGAGCAGTGACAGGAAGTCACCTGCGAGCGTGCACAAGCACCCTGGACAGCTCCCACCGGTTACCTGTTCTCCAACAAACCGGAAACACCTGCCTGCCTGCCTGCCTGCCTGCCTGCCTGCCTGCCTGCCTGCCTGCCTGCCTGCCTGCCTGTCTGTCTGTCTGTCTGTCTGTCTGTCTGTCTGTCTGTCTGTCTGTCTGTCTGTCTGTCTGTCCCTTCTTAGAAATGAATGAATGATGCATCGCACTGAAATCTCACGTGGCCTCTCTGTAGTAAAAACTGAATAAAATAAAAGCAAAAGCAGGTCATACATTAAAAAATAAGTTAAAAATGACACGTTGATAAATTTAGAGGTGAATGTTGTGTAGAATGTTTTTTATGTTTTTTTGTAAACACTGAACCAACAAAGGATGAAAATATAAAATCCCTTCGTGTTGAGCAGGTGGCAGCATGTGGCGTGTACTTAATTACCATATTGAGGTGAAACATACATATTATAATACTACTAGTATAATACATATTTCATATTATACATCATACGTCAGTGTCTGTAGTCCAATCCAATAATAATAATAATAATAATAATAGTGGGAGAATGACATCACTCTGAGAAACAGTACCAGCAGAGGGGGTTTGTTTCATGAAGAAGATTTGAAAAAAATAAACTGAACCAGGATCAGTCTTTAAAAGCTTTATTGGCTGGATCATCTCTCCTGGTTTGTACAGTCATAGAGGAGCATCCGTAAGATGAAAGTACTCTAAAAGCTTCACATTTTCCTCCTGTAAACCTGTAGAGGTATGACATTTTTATTATGACTTTTAAGGAAGTGAATCATTTGAGCTAAACTCTACAAACCTTCAGGTGGAACCTTTGAGAGGACCCTTAGTTTAGTCTGTGTCCATGACAAAGTAGACCAGTCTTCTTTAAACCACCTGAATATAAGTAGGTGAACACCCGGAGGTCAAACAGCCCGCATGCGTTTCAACATTGAAACGCAGCTAAACAGAAATCTAGCTGCAGTGAGAGCTTTTATTCCAAGTACAAAAGCTTTTACCGCAGATTGTTTTACTTGTAAATGTACGCATCACTGCCGCCACCTGAGACCTGAATACTTCAGCTGTTTGTTCTACTCAGAACATAATGTGACTTTATTTTGAAAGTCTTTCTTCCGGGTTGAGTCAAGTTTTCGCTTTGACTGGACGTCGCGTCGCATCTCCCTCAGTCTCCATTTCAAGGTTTGTAAAAGACGTTTTTCACTTTGACTCTTGAACATCTCTGTGTTTCAGTTCAGTACTGAGGAAGACTGTCCTCCTTCAGAGCGCAGGACAGACTGTGTTCTTACGTCAGACACTAATTTTCGTCTTCTTCGTGCTAAAAGTTAATTAATTAATCAGTTAATTAAAGCTGCAGGTCTAAAGGGTTCTGGTCTCGGAGTGACCGCGTCAGCATGCCGTTAGCCTCACTGGGGGGGGGGGGGGGGGGGGCCGGAATGATGTAACCAGCATCAGATTCAGAAAGCACAGAAAAAGAACATTTAGACGATCACGGCTTTAAAATGTCTCTGGAAATATGAACTCAAGCGTCAGTCATCCTGTCAGAGATAATATACAGTCACATTAAGCCTGTCTGACGTCATGGTTTTGGTAGATCATGTTCTCACAGGAGCTGAGCTCTTCTGGTCTGGCTGTGCGGTCCTGAAAAGGACCTTTGGGTTTGATGTTTGGTTTGAGGAAGAAGAGCCGGTTTAACCACCGAAGCCGTACAGAGTGCGGCCCTGCCTCTTCAGGGCGTAGACCACGTCCATGGCGGTGACGGTCTTCCTCTTGGCGTGCTCAGTGTAGGTGACGGCGTCGCGGATCACGTTCTCCAGGAAAACCTTCAGCACGCCGCGGGTCTCCTCGTAGATCAGGCCGGAGATGCGCTTCACTCCGCCGCGGCGAGCCAGGCGACGGATGGCGGGTTTGGTGATGCCCTGGATGTTGTCTCGGAGGACTTTGCGGTGCCGCTTGGCGCCTCCTTTGCCGAGTCCTTTTCCTCCTTTGCCTCTTCCGCTCATCGTGACTGAATACAAGTCTGATGCTCGATGTCCACTAGCGAGTCTTTCCCTGACATTTAAATCCTGTCTGAGGACGTGGGAGAAAACAGAGGCAGCCCGTTTCTTCGTCTGTAGCCTTATTGAAGGCTGATGATTACTTCTTTGGTACGTTAGCACCACCTACCGATCAACACAGGGAATCAGGAGCCCCGGCTCCATAGGCGTAAATATGAGGGGGTGAGGTTGTAACACACCCAGTAATCAGAACCAGCCAACCTGGTAATCTGCTGATTATTGTAATAAAATGGATAATGTAAGTACATTGTCGATTATTGTATGTTACCCAATAAGCAAATAAACCTCATTAAAGCTTCTCATATCAACCAGGACTTGGTTGATATGAGAAGCTTTAATGAGGTTTTCTCAATTCTGTGTGTGCTGTGTATGTCTTCATGAATAATGCAAAACAGCAGTGCTTTAAAGTTCATTCTTTATCTTACCAGAAGCCTGTTTAAGGACTTCAGTTTCAGGGTTTTATGGTCAGTTCGCTTCGTTTTTTTAGGTCAACTGATTCACCTGTAAAGCTTTGAGACCTCTTTTTTAAACAAAGGTATGAGGCAGCTTAAGGCCTTGAGGCCATCAGTGCTGAAAAACAACATAAGAAAAATGGAGATGAAGGGTAAAATACTGTTTCACTGGGACATGTAGTACAAGGCTGGACATAAATTCAGTGAAGGATGATGCTGGAATCCAAAGTGTCTGCGTTAGAAAAAGGTTCTTTTATCAAAGTTTATGGCCATCCTCAGCACGTCATATACTTTCAACTACTGTCCAGTGGCGACGCTGCAGAGGAGAAGCATGGACCAGTGTGGAGGACTGATGCTTTGTGCTCTGCTCTCAGTGTTTTCTCCACAGATGAAGGTAGAAGGTCACTAGGAGATGACGTGGATGTGAATTCAGCAGCAGCTACACAGGTAACATGATTGATCTGGGATTATTGATCAGCTGCTGCAGCATGTTCTGATTGGATACAGTTTATTGGAAAAAGAGGAACATTTCAAAGGTTGAAGAGCTTTTCAAAGTCAGTCAAATAGAAGTAGTTTGTTTGTCCTGTGACTGAGAGGAGTGAGCGTGCGCTCTCCCAGCAGGTTGTCCTGTTGGACTGAAGTTGTGGACTCTGCTATGGATCAGTGTGAGGACAGACAGGAGGGAGTCCGTCCCTCTAAAGCCGCTCAGTGTGAGGATCAGGACAACCAGACCAAAGCTCACAGGTGAGAGGAACATCTCATCGTGTCAGAGGTCAGCACTCTGATCACTGCACCATCATTATTCACACTCAAAGCTGTGTGTGTGTGTGTTGTGTTGAAGCCCAGAGCAGGAGGACACACCAGGCGCTCCTGGACCAGGACCTGGACCAGGACTCAGCTGTGTGTGCATGAAGAGCGATGTGTCCATGGAGTCTCCTCTTTTTTTCGGAAAATCTGCTGATGGAAAGTAAGAATGTAAAACTGGTAGAAAGGCATCTGTGACACAGTTGTTTTGTGTGTTAAATGATGGAGATTTTCACCAGTTTTTTCCCCACATGCACTTTATCTGTGCTGCTTTTGTTTCAGGATCCAACAGCAGAGACCAGACTCTGCTGGACCCAGCTGTCTGTCCCTGAGGAGCGGCCAGTCCGAGCACCGTCCGTTTCATTGACTTTGAAGGACGACCTCTATGTGCTGCTCAGATGTAAGCTCAGTTCATGGAAGTGTGTGTGTGTGTGTGTGTGTGTGTGTGTGTGTGTGTGTGTGTGTGTGTGTGTGTGTGTGTGTGTGTGTGTGTGTGTGTGTGTGTGTGTGTGTGTGTGTGTGTGTGTGTGTGTGTGTGTGTACCTGTATGTAGACCGAGGCCTGAACGAACCAGGTGTAGGTAGTTTCCTGACACCCTCTCCTGGTGGTGTGGATGCTGCAGTTTGTGGTTGGGGTCTTTGGGGTCTTTGATGATCCTGTTGGCCTTCTTCCTGAGGTCCTCCATGGCAAAGGCAAATTTATTTGTATTGCACAATTCATACACCAGGCAATTCAAAGTGCTTTACAGAAGCATAAAAATACATTAAAATCATACATTTCAAAGAAAGAAATTAGAATAGAAAGATTAAAATAAAATACATGTAAAGGAAAATTAAAAACAGAAGCCAGCAAAAGACAATAATTTAGCATTTAGAATGATTAAAACCATTGAGCAGATATATTTAAGTAAAAGCTGCAGCAAATAATAATGTTTTCAACCCTGATTTAAATGAGCTGACAGGTGGTGCAGACCTCAGGTGTGCAGGGAGAATGTTCCACAGGTGAGGAGCAAAATAACTGAAAGCTGCTTCACTTTGTTTGGTTCTGATTCTGGGAACACACAGTAGACCTGTCCCTGATGACCTGAGAGCTCTGGATGCTTCATATGGAGTCAATAAATCTAGAATATATTTTGGTCCTAGACCTTTTAATGCTTTGTAGACCAACAGTAAGATTTTAATGTCTATTCTTTGACTCACAGGAAGCCAGTGTAGTGATCTGAGGACTGGTGTGATATGGTCCATTTTTCTGGTGTTTGTAAGGACTCGTGCAGCAGCATTTTGAATCAGCTGAAGTTGCCTAATTGATTTTTTGTTTAGGCCAGTAAAGACTCCATTGCAATAGTCCAACCTACTGAAAATGAATGCATAAGCAAGTTTTTCCATGTCTCCTTTGGACAGACATCCCTTAATTCTGGTTATATTTTTCAGGTGGTAGTAGGCTGATTTGGTAATGAGCTTTAAATGGTTGTTAAAATTCAGGTCAGAATCAATAATTACACCGAGATTTCTGGCTTTATCTGTTGTTGTCAGTGACATGGAGTTAAGGTGAGCACTGATCTTTGACCTTTCATTTTTGGGGCCAAAAACAATCACTTCTGTCTTATCTGCATTAAGCTGAAGAAAATTCTGGCACATCCACTCACTGATTTGATGAATACACTCACTCAGTGAAAGTAAGGGACTGTAGTCATGTGATGACACAGAAATATAAAGTTGTGTATCATCTGCGTAAGTATGATAAGAAATATTATGATGCTCCATAATCTGAGCTAGGGGCATCATGTAAATATTGAAAAGAAGTGGTCCGAGAATAGACCCTTGTGGCACCCCACACATCATCTTCTTTCGTTCAGACACATGCTCACCAATTGACACAAAGTAGTCTCTATCTTGTAAATAGGATTTGAACCAGTGTAGTACAGTGCCAGTGAGTCCCACCCACTTTTCCAGTCTGTCAAGAAGTATGTCCTGATCAACCGTATCAAAGGCAGCACTGAGATCTAATAATACTAAGACTGAGGTTTTGGAAGCATCATTATTCAGATGTATGTCATTTAAAACTTTGATAAGTACAGTCTCAGTGCTGTGGTGTGGATGAAATCCAGACTGAAATGCATTAAAAAGATTGTTCTGCATCATGAAAGCATGCGTTTGTTGAAAAACAACCCTTTCAATAATTTTTCCTAGAAAGGGAAGATTTGATATTGGCCTGTAGTTACTTATTACTGAAGCATCCAGGTTAGTCTTTTTTAGGAGAGCTTTTATTACTGCAGTTTTCAAGGCCTGGGGAAACTGACCAGACTGAAGAGAATTATTTATTATCTGCAACACATCTGGAGCTATGCAGTGAAAAACATCTTTTAAAAAGTTTGTTGGCAGAGTATCAAGGCAGCATGTTGTGGATTTTAACTGTGATACAGTTTCTGTCAGCCTTGTATGATCTAGAAGGTTAAAATGTGCTAGATTAACTGGAGAGCAAGAAGGCATGGACGGCTGCTTTGTCCTGGTGATGTACTAAGCAGCTAATTCTTCATGATTCCTCCATAGAGTCAACCAGGAGAGCTCAGAGGTTCCCAGTGGTCAGTCTGCCCAGCAGCATCAGACAGACCTGGACTCCATATTTATGGTCTGTACATGTCCAAAACTACTTTTCATTTATTCTGTTGACAATGATCTCCACGTTGGATGTTTAAGGCCAGTGGACTGTCAGTCTGTCCAACGTGGATCTGATGTTTGGTTCAATGGTTTTCGTTTGATTGTATCATTCATAATCTTCTGTTCCAGCTGCTGGAGGAGAACATTGTCTCTTTTGTGAAGACCGAGCTGAAGAGGATCAAGAAGGTTCTGAGTTCAGATTTCCCAGAATGCTTAGAGAGCCAGAGGAAGGATGAGGAGGTGCTGGATGGAGAAGATGAGGAGCAGAGGGGCATTTGTGAAGATCGCACAGCACTTTCTGAGGAGAATGAAGGCAGAGGAGTTGGCTGACTGTCTGCAGAGCGGTAAGAGGATTTCTCTAAAGACTGAACATGCTGCCTAAATGAGACATTCACTGACGTGTCAGTGTGCAGGAAAATAAACAGCATTCATGTACAGATTTATGCACTCATCATTTGAGGAAATATGTACTTTGACTTATTGATCTTTTTTGTTTTGTGTTCATCCAGGAAATCCTGTTCCAGTTTATCGACGTAAACTTAAATCTAACCTGAAGGAGAAGTTCCAGTGTGTGTTTGAGGGGATCGCTAAAGCAGGAAATCCAACCCTTCTGAATGAGATCTACACAGATCTCCACATCACAGAGGGAGGGACTGGACAGGTCAATGATGAACATGAGGTCAGACAGATTGAAACAGCGTCCAGGAAACCAGACAGTACAGAAACAATCAGTCATGAAGACATCTTTAAACCACCTGGAAAAGATGAACCAATCAGAACAGTGATGACAAAGGGCGTGGCTGGCATTGGGAAAACAGTCTTAACACAGAAGTTCACTCTGGACTGGGCTGAAGACAAAGCCAACCAGGACATACAGTTCATGTTTCCATTCACTTTCAGAGAGCTGAACATGCTGAAAGAGAAAAAGTTCAGCTTGGTGGAACTTGTTCATCACTTCTTCCCTGAAACCAAGGAAGCAGAAATCCGTAGGTTTGAAAAATCACAGGTTTTGTTCATCCTTGACGGTCTGGATGAGTGTCGACCTCCTCTGGACTTCACCAACAATGACATCCTGACTGATGTTACAGAGTCCACCTCAGTGGATGTGCTGCTGACAAACCTCATCAGAAGAAAACTGTTTCCCTCTGCTCGCCTCTGGATAACCACAAGACCTGCAGCAGCCAATCAGATCCCTCCTAAGTGTGTTGACATGGTGACGGAGGTCAGAGGGTTCACTGATGAACAGAAGGAGAAGTACTTCAGGAAGAGATTCAAAGATGGGGAGGAGGCCAGCAGGATCATCTTCCACATCAAGACATCACGAAGCCTTCACATCATGTGCCACATCCCGGTCTTCTGCTGGATCACTGCCACAGTCCTGGAGGATGTGATGAAGACCAGAGAGGAAGGAGAGCTGCCCAAGACCCTGACTGAGATGTACATCCACTTCCTGGTGGTTCAGTCCAAACTGAAGACCATCAAGTATGACGGAGGAGCTGAGACAGATCCACACTGGACTCCAGAGACCATGGAGATGATTGAGTCTCTGGGGAAACTGGCTTTTGAGCAGCTGCAGAAAGGAAACCTGATCTTCTACGAATCAGACCTGATAGAGTGTGGCATCGATATCAGAGCAGCCTCAGTGTACTCAGGAGTGTTCACACAGATCTTTAAAGAGGAGAGAGGACTGTACCAGGACAAGATGTTCTGCTTCGTCCATCTAACCGTTCAGGAGTTTCTGGCTGCTCTTCATGTCCACCTGACATTCTTTAGTTCTCAAGTCAATCGGCTGTCAGAAGGACAATCAACCTCCCTGAAGTCTGAAACAAGACAAGATGAATCTGCAGAGATAAACTTCTACCAGAGTGCTGTGGACACGACCTTACAGAGTCCAAATGGACACCTGGACTTGTTCCTCCGCTTCCTCCTGGGTCTTTCTCTGCAGGCCAATCAGATTCTTCTACAGGGCCTGCTAACACAGACAGGAAGAAGCTCACAGACCAATGAGGAAACAGTCCAGTACATCAAGAAGAAGATTGAGAAGGATCTGTCTCCAGAGAAAAGCATCAATCTGTTCCACTGTCTGAATGAACTGAACGACTGTTCTCTAGTGGAGCAGATCCAACAGTCCCTGAGATCAGGAAGTCTGTCCGCAGATAAACTGTCTCCTGCTCATTGGTCAGCTCTGGTCTTCATCTTACTGTCATCAGAAAAAGATCTGGACGTGTTTGACATGAAGAAATTCTCTGCTTCAGAGGAGGCTCTTCTGAGGCTGCTGCCAGTGGTCAAAGCCTCCAACAAAGCTCTGTAAGTACAGGCAGAGTTGGATTGGTTCAACATAGTTTTTCCACATGACATGAAAACTTCTTTTGTCCTTCTCACTTTTCAGACTGAGCGCTGTAACCTCTCAGAGAGAAGCTGTGAAGCTCTGTCCTCAGTTCTGAGCTCCCCATCCTGTAGTCTGAAAGAGCTGGACCTGAGTAACAACAACCTGCAGGATTCAGGAGTGAAACTGCTGTCTGCTGGACTGGAGAGTCCACACTGCACACTGGAGTCTCTCAGGTCAGGATACATTCATCAGCCTGTTCAGTTAAATAACTAATGGATAGACTCATAAAAGTGTCTTTGCTTGAATAATTTCAAATCAGTTGTGTTTATTTAGCTTCAGTGTCTTTCCATGAAAATGTGTTATATCGTTTTCTGTCTCACTCTCTTGTTGGAGCTTGAATTATCAGAGAGCTTCCAGTAATATTTCCAGATTCTTGATGGACATTAGTGTGACTAGATAAAAACAGTGATGATGTTTGAGTAACCCTACAGTAACCAATGGTATCGCAGTCCTCTCAGACCATGTGAGGTGTGTTGGTCTGTGTTTGCAGGCTGTCAGGCTGTATGATCACAAAGAAAGGCTGTGCCTCTCTGGCTTCAGCTCTGAACTCAAACCCCTCCCATCTGAGAAAGCTGGACCTGAGCTACAACTATCCAGGAGACTCAGGAGTGATGCTGCTGGCTGCTGGACTGGAGGATCCACAGTGGAGACTGGACAGTCTCAGGTATGGAGAGCCTCACGGTTACCGTTTTAAAACAGGGCCACACCTGTCATTACTAATGTTCTCCACAAACACCACAAAACCTCCTCCTTTAGCTGTTCTGAGTTGGTGCAACTTGTTTCACCACTAATAGCCACTTTAATGTCTCCTTAACAAAACCTTCAGAGATTCCAAATAGTCATCAAAATGCACATAAATTAAAGAAGCCCAATGTAGCTAACATAAACTGTAGGGAACTGCAGCCACTCTTAATCTGAAGATTAATGATCTCCTGTATCAGAGTAATGTAATAGACCCACCAGTCCACTAGAGGACAGCATTTCACTGTCAAGTTGGGCCTCGTGAAAAGTCTGCGTGCGTGAAGGTGAAGTAGTGACGGAGCAAAGGAGAAGTGTGTGTAACGTACATCATGTACTTCACTTACATAACATACGTCACATACTTAACATACTAACTTATGTCACATAATGTATCTCTCATTCGTAACTTACACCATATAAGATAAGATAAGATTTTATTGATCTCACACCGGGGAAATTTAGTTGTTGCAGCAAGCAGGTACAAAAAGCAGGCTCAGCGGCATAAAAGGGCCAGAATAATCTGTAAATCAGATTGTGAACTAAAAACCTAAAACTTGACGCGAACACTGTGGACCGGCGGGTCTGCTACACTCTTTGACATGACTCCAGTTTGACCAGTTTGACTCCTCCTCTCAGGGTGCAGCCTGCTGGAGTCCGATGGTTCAGACCAGGTCTGAGGAAGTGTTAGTGTGACTTTGATTTGACTGATGAAACACACATTCAGCCATCTTCAAACCGTGACATCACTCTTTCAGATCTCTGATGTCACCATCAAACTGTCGATCAGCAAACAGGTGATCGATCAATAACTGCAGCTGTGCTCTGCTTTGTTTCCTCCATCAGATTCCTGTGAACTCACTCTCGACACAAACACAGCGAACCGAAGCCTCAAACTGTCCGACGACAACAGGACGGTGACGTACGTGAAGGAGGATCAGTCGTACCCCGATCATCCTGACAGGTTCGACGGGTGGCCACAGCTGCTGAGTGGAACTGGTCTGACTGGTCGCTGTTACTGGGAGGTGGAGTGGAGCAGAATGGTCCATATATCAGTGAGTTACAAAGGGATCAGCAGGAGAGGAGACGGGTACGACTACAGGTTTGGAAGGAATGATCTGTCCTGGAGTCTGGAGTGCTCTGACGACGGTTACTGCGTCTGGCACAACAACAGAGGAGACGTCGCCCCCTCCCCCATCTCTAACAGAGTGGGGGTGTATGTGGACTGTCCTGCTGGCACCCTGTCCTTCTACAGAGTCTCCTCTCACACACTGATCCACCTTCACACCATCTACACCACCTTCACTGAACCCCTTTATCCCAGCTTTGGGTTGGGCTTCTGGTCTAACAGGTTTGGGTCTTCAGTGTCTCTGTGTCCTCTGTAGGAGGGACAGTCTCTTCCTGTGAGACCACTCATCTTTGGGCAGTTACGGCCTTATAGGATCGTCAACACTGGCCAAAATGATGCTTGAATACCCCTTCAGAAAGACATCAGAGAGACAGTGGACGAAACAGTGTGTGGAGCCGCAATGTTTAATATTTCCACACGTAACTCCTGAAAGGTTTTCAATGGACATCCGGACAGGACGGACTTCAACATGTCGGACCTCAAAAGATGGTACTGGTTAAAAAAAAAATCTGTAATTCATTCAGGTCTATTTATTGATATTAGCAGGGATTGACTGAACTCAGATCAGACACACACTGTGTGTGTGTGTGTGTGTGTGTGTGTGTGTGTGTGTGTGTGTGTGTGTGTGTGTGTGTGTGCGGTGAACTCGACTCCTGTGATTCTACCTGAGGACGTGAGTTTGTCCTGATGGTGGCGCTACAGGAATATAAAGGGAACAAAAATCTGTTGTTACTGATGTTAAAATGTGTTTAAACGTGAACAAATAATAAACTTTGAGTCTAAAACTGAACTTTGAGTTGAAACATTTGTTTTATGAAGAAAAATGTCCTCAAATTCAGCATCTGTGGAAAAATAATTTGTATAGTTTGATTTTCACAAAGTCAATTCTTCATCCGTCATCAGGTACGGAAGCCCATTTCTGCCAAAAAGAAAAGAGGACATCAGGAGTGATGAATGAAAACATTAACGGCTGTTTAACAGTTATGAGACAGAGAGAAGTTAAAAACTTTGTGAGATTATAATTTCAGGCCTTTAAAACCTTTAAGACATTAGCATGAAAAAACGTCAACATTTTGTTTCAGAAAGTTACAAATTATAACAAAGTATTTAGTCATTTTGGCTTCAATATGTTGTAACATCAACATGATCGCGACAGTCTAATGATCAGGACGCGTCAAACGTTTCTCTCGCTGCCTCAAAACTTTGGTTTAGGTGTGAACTTGCAAACACTTTATATTGTTACCACTCCCATATTTTACATTTCCCCATACTTCCCAGTCTTTTTACTGATGCCCTCTATTTTGCTGCTGTAACACTGAAATTTCCCCACTGTGGGACTAAGAAAGGAATATCTTCTCTTAGAAAGTACGATTTTTATGTGTTTTCTCTGGATTACTTATCTTTCATCTGTGACTTTGTGTCTCATAATTTTAACTGTCAGATTTTATAATTTTGCTTTAGTTTTGGTTTACTGGTTCAGTGTCAAACTGTCTGAACTACGTTACACTCGACGCTGTCGGGTTATCAGAACATAAAACCTCTGATTAGCGGACGCCGCGTTAGCTTTAACACAGTCCAGGAGTGCGCCTCATTTTTGTGATAAATCACTCTTTCAATCAGTAGATTATCTAATGAGTCTGTTGTTCTAATGATTTTGAAAATGTCTGAAAAAACAGAGCAACAGTCAAAGTTTAGTCTGTGAATCATTTCTTACTCGTTCACATTCGTTTAACATAAAACTGCTGAACTAACATCAGTCACTGAGTTTCTTTACTGTATCAGCAGAGAAGAAAATGACTTTCAACACGGGGCGATGAGAAACGTTTAAGAAATCAACGTTAAACACAAACATGAGCTCAAAGATTCACCTTCAGCCTGTCGTCATGGCGACCGCAGAGACGAACAGGTGAACGTGTTATTGTTAAATCTTTCTGGTTTAGTCACAACTAAAGCAAGTGAGCGCTGGTTACTAATAATAAGCCCAGATTCTGAGTACGGGCCTCACATCAGTCATTGAACAGTTACTCATCGCAGATCCTTGTTTTACTTAAACAGTAAGAAACTGTTTGTTTTCATCCTAAATGTCTCATAATCATAAGTTGAAAAGTTGTTTTTACTCACAGCCGTTTTGAATCCCACAACTCAAAAAGTCGACTTTCTACCACAAAAGGTGAACTTGTGCTGTAATTTGCTTTAAATCACAGAATTATGACGTTCTCACATTTTTGCCTGCGAGAATTCAGACTGTTTTCGTTCATGAGTTTCTTTTCCTGGTGGAGACGAGCTTCCCCAGTTAGCCGTCTGAAGCTAACAGAAGCTAACTGAACAGACGAGCAGGAGGCGGGACTTTCTTCGTCTAGAAGCTTTATTGATAATTGTTTACATCTCACAATGCATTCCACAAACACGGCTCCCAGCTGGAAGCTTTTTATCGTCACAATTGAAGTATGAAGTTTATCATTCACAATTATACTTGCATAACAAACAAATGCTCGAAGGTTTCTCAAAGTCACATCAAGTTGCAACTTTATTAAGATATTGGCTCCACAGACAGTATGGTTATTTTTTTCTTTAAATCCCATTTTTTTTGCACTTTTTAAATATTTTATCTGATGTGGATGAATGTAAACGTGTTTCTTCCAGAGTTTTCATTACTAGACAGCTGCGATGACATGGAAATAACGACTGTATGTAAGTAATGTGTTTTATTTGTCTGGCAAAGGTTTTCTAGATGTTTCTAGCTAGGGTTACTCAGAAGCGATGAAGTTTTTAAATGGTAGTACAACCCCCCCACCCCACCCCCCTCCCCCACTTCTCCCGCCGCCTCATCAGGAGTCAAAGACGTCGCTCACAAATTCGTCACGTCAAGGCGAAACCACGCAGCAGGTTAGCGAGGAAACGAGCTCCGAGCTTCAGGGACACGACAGTAAAATCACAGAATACTTCTAACTCAGTAATCATAGCAAAAAAAGAAAAATACAAATGAGGTGCTGCTTGTCGCTCGCTCTCGTCTTCAAACGGCTGACGAAGAAAAAAAATGTCTCCGCTCGGCTCGACGGCGGCAGGAAAAGAAAAAACTCAACATGACGAAAAAAAAAACCACGAAGGAGCGTCTGACCTCCCACAATGCACTGGGCGGGAGAGGGAGGGTTAATTCAAAATGAAGACGCATTTCTGTGAGTGTCAGCATCTCACAGAAAGAAAAATGGTGGAAAAGAAGAGGCTGAGTGTTGTCGCCCTCGCTGCGGCGGCGCTCCGCTGAACCTCGGCCTGCTGCCGCGTCTCCAGAAAACACACAAAAAAAGGAATTCTGAACTGGAAAAAAGGTGTTTTTATTATTTTGACAAAGTTAGAAGGGCTGCATCCACGCCAGACCCCTCCTCTCCTCCTGCAGCCTGCCTTCACACCCCCCCACCCCCACCCAGACACCCCCACCCCTCCAGCCACCTTCATCAGGACTTCCTGAATCCAAACTTTCCGTTGCTTCACTCGGTTTTGCGTTTCATTCCGGGCACCTTCGCCTGGATCCTGCAGGACGACAGGAGACACAGAGAGACAGAGAGACAGAGACACAAGACACAGAGAGACAGAGAGACAGAGAGAGAGAGACACAGAGAGAGAGAGACACAGAGAGACAGGGACAGAGACGAGTCATTACGAGAATCCAGTGAAATCAAAACGATTCAAAGTCGTCTCGACGTGGACAAAATACTTACTTTCCAACGACGTCTTTGACCTGGTTGTTGACCAGAGCCAGGTAGTGGTCGATCTGAGCCTGAACACACACACACACACACACACACACACACACACACACACACACACACACACACACACACACACACACACACACACACACACACACACACACACACACACACAGACAGACAGACAGACAGACAGACAGACAGACAGACAGACAGACAGACAGACAGACAGACAGACAGACAGACAGACAGACAGACAGACAGACACACACACACACACACACACACACACACACACACACACACACACACACACACACACACACACACACACACACACACAGAGTCAGTCATGTGATCTGCTGTCAAACCTCTCATTTTATTTCTTTAAACGTTGTTCTGCAGCTTCCCGTCATTAATCTGTGTTTACTGAACAACACGACATGTAAAGATACGTTTCAGTACTGGAAGAAGTTCTCAGATCCTTCACTTGAGTAAAAGTACCAGTACTTTCATGTAAATTTACTCTGTATATGTACACACTGTATTTACAGGTAAATGTACATGAAGTATTTTGAGTACTCGTTTGGCAGAAAACTAATAAAATCACTGAGTTTGTTCGTACTAAAGCGTCGATGCTGGAGCTGCTGCAGGTGGAGACACTTTCAAATACTTCACAGACACTTAGCTAGTTTGGGGGGGGGGGGTGACTCAGTTTAGTTTAACGAAGTCTAATTAAACAGCAGCAGAAACGACTTGATGGAATATTTTCTTAAAAATGGCCGCTGATACTTTCGACTGGTGCTGCTCCTCGGTCACTCCCCCCTCTCTCCACTGAGGTTTACCTTTACAGGAAATGATGTCAGTGTGTTCAGTCTCACCTGGTGTGTCTCATAGATGATCGGGCAGCTGAACGCTCCAATCAGACCTGAAGAAGAACAAAGGTTGAGTTATCAGGGAGCAGATGGAGTAAACGTTAACGTTAGCATCAACTGAGCGTCTTCAGCTAAAGCCTCAAGGGATGATGGGAAATGACGGCTTGACGTCAGCACATGTGACTCACCCAGAATGAGGAGAGTGAGGCCATTGAACAAGGCGCCGACGTAGGTCAGGATCCACATCAGCACCGCGAACTGCACGGAAACAGAAAACATCAGAGCGTCAAACCAGAAAGGAACACGCCGGCGCTCGGCTGCTTCAGGGGTCAAAGGTCAGCGCTGCCTCATAATAACCGTCAGTGTTGTTAAAGCTGAAGAGATCTGAGCGTTTGATTCATCCTCACTGTCAGGATGTGAGGAAAAGCTTTAACTGCTGCAAACAACAGACGATTAATGAAGAGTCGAAGTGCTCGGATCAATAGCGCTGACAGGTTCCCCTCAGCGATCAATAACGCCTCAGCGCTTCTCTTCATTCATTCATGTCTGAACGGAGAGAATAAACAGACTCACAGAGGAGCTGAAAACTGATCAGAAGTCATCGTTTCCATCCGTACAGATCAATAACATCGGACAGACGTCTGACACGGAGCTCAGTCTGATGACTTCAAAGCAAAGATGGCGGCCGGAGAAGAAGAAGGTCAGGTGTGTGACTGCAGGCTGAGGCGACGCTCGACGACCTGCTGCTGTGGCTGTGAGTGTTCGGCTGGCAGAAACTAACCAGAGGAAGAACATCGACATCCCAGAATACTCGCTCACACGCGTTTCTGACATTCCTGAGGCTCAGACTCGGTCCTGATCAGATCAGAAGAATCAGACTTTTTACCCTCTTTGGGAATCTGGCGGCTGCCTGAGCTGCAGACGCTCTGACGACTCGGCGTTTCTGTATTTGGACTGCAGGTCGGGGGGGGGCAGGGAGGCGACGACAGGCCTCCGACAGCTGCACAGCCCTCACTGCAACTGGAAACCAGTATGTCACAGCACCAGCCTGACGTTTGGACACGGCGTCTCATTCGTGGATACATAAAAGGACACAGATCAATACTGAAGACACTGAGTCCATGAGAGGACGCGTGTGGAGTTCAGGGAAACAAAGAAAAGCGTAAAAGTCAAATAAGTGTCATATTTCAGATTCTTCAGAGCGGCCATCTTTAGCTCTGCTGGCGTTCACAAGGTCATCACCTGGATGACGATTCTCCAACCGCCCTAAAGGAGTCTCAAACACGCTGAGCCCTGATTGGCTGCTTCTCCTTCACTCATCTCAGCCGTCTGAGCTGCGTTCAGGTCAGGTGACTGAAAGCAGGTCATGTGATGCAGCCCTCACAGAGCCTGGAGGTGCATTCTGGGTCGTCCCGTTGAAGATCTCATGAAGGTCCCATGAGGCTCATGAGGACGCCGCGGCAGCCATGTTGCTTCAGTGTGCTTTGACCTCCACACCGTCACACCTCCTCAGCTGGAGCAGCTGGACCATGACGGCCTGACTCTGCATCTCCTCCGTCAGATGATGCTGAGACGTGTCTGCAGCTTTAATCTGAGCTGAACTGAACATGAAGATACTTCTTCTGGACTGACTGAGCTTCCTGTCTGGAGGTCATGATGGACGGTTGTCTCTTCTTTGAGCGGTTACACCTGCTGACTGAATGGTTCCAGGTGACGACCTGAAGAACCAACAGCACAGCAGACAGGGTGAATGTTCCCTCTTTTGGGGTTTTGATGACGGTGGAAACGTGTCCTTCCTCAGTCTCACACAGGTATTAAACTGTCTAAAACACACCTGGAACGTCTTACAGGAGCCGCAGAACCTTTAGGGGAAAAGGACCCAGAGGACGTCCTCAAAGGAGCAGGAGCTCCTCATTTTCAACACTCGTTATGATTCTACAGTAATTTATTCACATTTATCAAATTATTCCTCTCAAATTAACAAGACAGGAGCAAAAACATGTTGTGAACAAAGAGGTTTTCCTTCTTCCTCCTGATATTTTCCTGCGGTGAGGCTTTAAACCCTCCTCCAGCTCTCTCTTCTCTATATTAATGGTCATTTCTGGGTCAAATCAGCAGAAATCAAAGTCGCTCTCACCTTGATGGAGTCGACCAGGTCCTCGACCAGGAACAGGCGCCTTAAATCACCGATGGTCTTGTTGAGTTTGGCCAGAACCATGTCGCTGTACTTGTGGACCATTTCCTCAGACAGCGCCACCTCCTGGTCCAGGTACTGCCTGAGAGGGTTAAAGAAGAGGTGATGATGAGGAGGAGATGGTTTTACTTCAAACATCACGTCCACTGCTGAGGAAATGCAGCCTCTTTCATTCAGCTTTCAGTCCTCTCACTGAGGCTGCACCACTCTAAAACCTGCAGAAATAAGTCTGTTATTCGACTCTCTGAGCAGACTTTTCTCCATCTTACGTTAATCTGAGCTAATTGGCCGCTAATGTGGCGTGAGGTCAGTTTGAGGGCCAGCAGGTGAAACACAGTAAGAAGGTTTTGTCAAACAGCCAAGAAGGAGGATGAAGGAACGAAGGAGCAGACGTGGAAGCAGCAGGTTCACAGTAAACAATCCACCGTGTGCACCATCCTCCTGAGGAAGACTCAGTGTGAGATCTGACGCTGAAGCTGGAAGTTCAATTCTAAACCATCAAAACACTGAATAAAAAGGTCGACTGAGCTGAAAGCATCAGACACCAGACGAGCTGAAGACGCTTTGAATGCTTCACGCTCGACGTCCCTCAAACGAAACCCGCAGACGCTCGTGCTGGTACTCACTTGAACGGGTGGCCCTCATCTGACTTCTGGATGGCCTGCAGGATGCCTTTGTATATCCTGAAGCAGATGGTGACTGAGAGCAGAGCCAGGCCGATGTAGGAGCAGACGCTCACGATGCTGCACACCATCAGCGAGAGGAGGAGCAGCAGGGCGGCGCCGAACACCACGCCCGTGGTCTTCACATCACGCCAGTAGAGGAGATCCACCACTGCGGGAAGAGGAGGAGGAGGAGGAGGAGGAGGAGGAGGAGGAGGAGGAGGAGGAGGAGGAGGAGGAGGAGGAGGAGGAGGACAGATGGTTAGTGTTGATCACGGACAGAAGTGGCTGAGCTCCACTTTATGTCCTCAGATGAAACCTGAGCCCAGAGTCTTTCAGTAAAGGCATTCATTCATTATTACAATCTAAATATTTGATTTACAGCTCAAACACCTCACTCACATCTACTGCGTGATAATTATGGGTGCAGACCCTCCCCCCTGCTCTGGAAACCAACCGCTGCTGGCTGATGTGAAACGCATCCCTGCCTGTGCAGACGCTTCGTTCACTCGTACACACTGCAGCTGAGACAACAACGTGCTCTTTGTGTTCCACCATCTTTAACAATTAACCAGCTAATGATCGTTAGCGCGTTCAGCAGTCAATGTGCCTCTGCTGCTGGAGACTGAGACGGACAGAAGACGAGGGACACAGTGACTGGGAATAACGAGAAACTCACAGATGGATCTGTTTTAGCTTCAGACTGAACGCAGAGAGAGCGTTCAGTCAGCGCGAGCTCAGGGAAACGTTTCAAACTGTTTGTTCTCCGCCCCGTCACATGGCCGCTGCATGCGACTGGGCGGAGGCGGAGCGTCTTTAAGTCCGTCTCCTCCATCACTGAGCCCTGTGGTGCAGCTCTGCTGGGGTCAGAGGTCACGCACTGTCAGACTCATCCAGACTTTTAAACCCCTGCAGGAGGAAACTCGCTGCAGCCTCGGACTCAAACCTCCTCGTCGCTCTGCCGGCCTCCGAGTGATGTCACCGAGGTCGTCTCTTTGACTTATGAGACTTATTTTAGTGAGACTCAGAGTCTGATTCAGATTCCTGCTGATTAACACTGAAACTCATTTCCTCTCCTCGCCGCTTCCTGCCCCTCCGCCAGGGTTTGATGAGCAAAATGGCCGCGAACGAGAGCGCTGAGAATAACAATAACGGCTGTTCTGGTGGAATCTGAAACTTTTTCCTGCCAAATGACGAGTTTCCAGTTTGGCAGCATTTTACAGACAACTGTGATGAAAGAGCGCGTTCCAGAATGCATGAAAAGCGTCTTCACGGCCGGCAGGACAACAATTAACCAACCGGCTGATGAGACGATGGACAGAAAGTGAATCATTCAAGTCGTCAGAGTGAAGCTGCTGATACGTGTTTGGCTTCTGGACTGATAACCAGACAAAATCCATTTGTCCTTTCAGAAAACGTGATGGACATTTCATTGTTTTCTGATGTTTTACAAACTAAAAGAATCAAATTATCTGCACCTTAACTGATGAAAATATTCGCTAACTGCAGCCTCATTTGCATTAAAACTGCAGGCTCTGGCTCTCTGACAAACGGGGTCTGCAGGAGTTTCTGTGCCCGGCCATGGTCGGACTCTGCAGGGAGACAGCTGAGCTCACGACCTGGTCCTGCACCAAGCGTGCTTATGTTTCATCAGGGAATTCCAGGCAGGTCAGTGGACAATATTAGACGTGAAGGAGTCCTGAGTTTCCTGCAGCCTCTGACGTCAGTCCCGGTGGACACATGCTGTACTTTCTGAGCGAACGACGAGACGTGTCCAACATTTTCTGCCTCACTTATCAGCAATTACACAATTTAAGAGCTGTAATAACTGTGGGCTCACTTTGAAATTCACCGAGCACATAATCCACATCGCAGACCGTTAAAGCATAAAAAGTCTTAGGTCTTGTAAGTGTTCACAGATAAAGGAGCTTTAAAATGCAAACTGAGGCTGCAGGCTGAGCGGCGATCTGTGCAGAGAGACAATGGCAGGTGCTGTGAGCGAGGGCGGCCATGTTGCTCAGCACGCAGACTGACTGAGCGGCCACAATATGTTTGGCAGCTGACCAGAGTATTCAGCAGCCAATGAAAGAGCTTATGAGGCTGAAAACCTCAAATCTGATTTCCTGTAACAAGGCGATGCCAAGTGGACAAATCCAACAGTCGACTTCAGCTGCAGGACGCCGTTCGACGTTCACAAATCCACAAAACTGATGAGCACATAAAATGCTGAATGTTCTCAGTCTCATCTTTTCTACCAGCAGCTCTTTGTCATCTTTGTGTTTGGGACCATTGGTCCATGAAGACATCATCTTGGACTTCACAGTATTCTGAGGGGTATTTTTCATTGGCCTAAACATTAAATGTGTGTTGCAACTAATAATCCTTTTAATTATCAATTAATAATTTGTTATAGCTCACAATGACAAATGCAAGTCACAACTCCTCATAGCCCAAAGTGATGCACTCCAATGTGCATTTAAGGCAGATTAACAGCAAAAGTCCAGATTGGATTTTCAGTGCTGAGTAAAATAAACGTGTCTGGTTTCCTGGTGTGACAGAGAGCTCACTTCAACCGAAATCTACCCAAAAACATCTTTCTGCTTTTCTTTAGCTCATATTAAAGTGAATATTTTAGGTTTGTGATTGTTGTCAGACAAAATGTCACACTTTGACCTGAGCGTGATTATTTTTTATCCACTGGAAAAGGCAGATTAAATTGATTTGCACACGTGCAGTGTGTTGCTCTCTGACATGATGCAGCTCTTTGCTCTCAGATATCGTCAGCTGCTTTAACTTCACGTTTGTTCATACATAAAGTACTTTCATCCTCTCGGCTACTCGGTGACCAACCATCTGCTCAGTTAATGACCATAGAAAACCATGTGAAGCCTTTTATGGAGTATCTGGAGTTTTCTCAACAAAGGTCCTTTTAAAGCAGCTCCTGTCCGATGACACGCGGAGCTTCCACTCATTCACACGGACTGAGCTGCCGTGAAGACGGCGCCTCTAAAGGGCGTCTTTAAAGTGACTGTAACCCCCTCAGCTGCTTCTCTGGAGGTTATTCACACACCAAATCATCACTAGAAACTGCGGGACTGCTTTCTCTTCTGGAGGCTTATTGAGCAAAGCGAGCGTAAACGTGGGCGTTGACAGTTAGCTAGACCGTTAGCTTACAGCTAGCCCTCCCCTCATTATCTTACGGCTCTGTATGCTAACGTGCTGCTAGCTCTGTTAGCATCTCGGCGGCAGCAGCTGTGCTCGGTGCTTTGACAGAGACATTGTCTGACCGTAAAGACGCGGACCGAGCAGCCGACAAGCCAGGAGGAGGAGGGTCCGCGGTCCAAATGCGACTCCCTGGCTACATATGGTAGCAGGCGTGCTAGCATCGCCGCAGCCTGCCTAAAAATAGACCCTGCATCTCAGCTAAGTTAGCTAAACCCCGGCCGCTGATCTCGTTTCACTTCTCGCTATGTTTAATCACCGGCCCGATCCCCCTCTCTTCAACATGGTCAGCGTCCCAAAGCGTTTTATTATCGTCCCCGGGATGCCGTCAGACAGCCCCCACCGACAGCCCTGTCCCCACCGCGGGGACAAAACGTCAAACCGTCCGGCATGACCTCCGCAGGCGGCCCCGTCCGCCTCCACCCCCCCGGGCTGAGGCCACAGTCCCGGTGCTCATGCAAACACTCCGCCACTCAGAAACGCCACATAACCGTAATCAAATGCGACATGCAAAAGAGGAGAGAGACAGTCGGTAAACAAAAGATTATCACCGCACTAACCCCGTTTGGCGTCCATCTTGAACCTCCGCTAAGCACACAGCAGCACGGCGGCTCCGCCTGGCTGACGAGAGGTGAGAGCGGGGGGAGAGACGAGGAGGACAGGGGAGGAGGGGAGGAGGGGAGGAGAGGAGGGGAGACATGCGCAGCTCGGACGGATGGACGATGGCTCAAACACTGCTGTTACACTTTGCTTTGACTCTTTTCTGTGACTGTGGTGCTGTTTCTCCTTCACACAGATAAACGATCACAGAGAAAGCAGCCCCCCATCAGCAGAGCTCTAAACCTGCACAGACAGACGGACAGACGGACGGACAGACGGACAGACGGACGGACGGACGGACTGACGGACGGACCTCCAGCTGCAGGCCGGACACTCAGTGCCCACATCCGAAATGTGACCAGATGTGTCTCTCATCCTTTGAAATGTGCTCTGTCTGGCTCTCCCTCAGGCCCACTGATGAACTCACGCAGACTGGACTGTGTCATCACCTCCTCCTCCGGTGGGAGACCACGTGACACCCGCACTGGCTACTGCTGGTTTTAGTGGTTCACCGGTTCTGGTTTAAGAGCCACGGCCAGGCCCCCAGTTTGTGGAGGACCTTTAAACTTCAAACACTCCCTTTAGGTACTGACTCCCACTTTGACTGAATTTTCTTCTGTGATCAATACTTTTATTAAACGGTCCTTTAGTCTCTTCACTGAAACGTCAAACAAATGTTCCTTTTCATTCTTTGTGTTCAGCACTTGGAGTTGCATTTGATGTTTGACTTGTGCTGTATAAATAAAGTTTTAATTGAAATAAATGACATTAAAAAAATCTAAATGAAATGTCTTGTTTACTTCACGATGGATTCACTTTCACAAGTTTGCGCTTCAACATCATGAATGTGCAAATATGAATGAATGATTGAGAAACACAGAACACACACGGATGCTGCTAACGATCAAAGTTCAGCCAGGACAGACAGAGGTGTGCACTGTATGTGTGTGAAAGGCCATCAGTTATCATGAAGAAACATGTTTTCCAACAAAGATTAAGACAGCAGGGGGAGGGGGAGGAAGAGGAGGAGGAGGGTGGATGTGTGTTGCATAATGTGGCTGTAAAAGGAAAAGTGGCTCCAGAAATGCCAGAAGAAAAGATAAAAGTTAGGAATTCAAATCCAACCCTCGGGAGCGGAAGAAGGCGAGCCTGTACATCAGAGATCAGCTCCAGTTAAAAATCCATGTAAGGAGCTACGAGCTGTCCAGGAGCACCAGGTGCATGCTGGGAAAGCTGCGCTCCAAGAACTGAGCCACTGGCTCCAAAACAGAGACCTCCAACCAACCAACCAATCAATCAACCAACCAACCAACCAGGATCTGAGCATCGGGCCTGATCAGAGCTTCTTTTCTTACATTAATGATGCGATATGTGATGGATATGAGCTGCAGGGCGGCAGCTGGCCTCGAACGGCCCAAATCCAACAGCGTCCTCTCAGTCGCTCGCTGAAACGGGGCCCTGAGTCACCATCCGACACTAAAAGTATATTGTGGATAACCGATTACCATTATACTGCACGTAACTCCGCTCAGTCCAAAGTCGAGCATGTTTTTATTTCAGTATTTTTGCATTTGAGCTGTTAAAGTGCTCCAGGCTGCAGGATCTGAGGCAGACACTCAGAGCAGTGAAAACAGGATGTTCCTCATGAACAGGTGTGAAAGCTCGACACAGGCGGTATTTACGAGGCTGACGATGATATCAATACTTCAAAGTTTTAAAAATCTGACAGTATCGGTCGACGGGGACGCAGAGGAATCTGATCAGAGGGACATTCAACAGCTGAGATCTACAGACACAGACACATCTGCAGCGAGCTGATGTTTCCTGACGCATCGGTACACTGAGCGCAGGCCGTGAGCCGGACTACAGACAGGCTCACACTGATGACATCACATCATCCACCACAGTGAAACGCCTCCTGCTCGTCTGTGAAAGAAACAATCAGATCGATTCATCTTTAAAAGATTCTCAGCTGACTATGATGTAAACAGCAAATCCACACATTTTAGAAGCAGAACCATGAGAAATGTGACATTTTAGCCTGAAAATGACTAAACTGATTGAAGAAATAGCCGTTGATTAATTGTCTCAGTCAGCTGACTGCCTTATTGTGTCAGCTCATCAGTAACGTTACCTCATTTGGACTTAATGAGCTAAAGCAAACGTCGTCACAGGACGCTCTGAGTCTGTCCTCAACTTTACAGGAAGTAGAGCTGAAAACAGGAAGTGGAGATGCGCTTAAATTCTTTCAGTTTCCCCATTCGGACACTGACAGAAAACCTTCTCCACGCAAACAGTGTGACCGAACTCAATTGTGCATCTTTACTCATGTTCCTGCCGAGCACGCTGACCTCAGTCTGGATGGGGAGGGGGAAAAATGTGTGAGAGGTCAGCGAGACGACCATGTTACGCGGTGCTCAGTCTGACTTCTGACACACAGAGCCTTGTTAATACACCTCTGTTGCAATGACAGAGCCTCTAACACACATACACACTGTCCAACACTCTGTTCCTCACACACACAACCAAACCTGCTGAGTCACTGTGCCGCTCGGCCTGTCGCACAAACCCTCCTGACGGACGCACAGCGAGCACGTCCCGCTGCTTCATCACCTGTTACCAGCTCGACGAACAGAGTGCGCACGCACACGCACACGCACACGCACGCACACACACACACACACACACACACACACACACCTCAGATCTGATGCATCGTCAGAACACACATGAGATAAGCTGCTGCTCGCTGTGTGTTTGGACTATATGACCGTCTACATGCAGAGCCACTTTCCCTTTATATGATGAACTCTTCAGTTTCATATTCACAACAAACAGTGCTTCAACATGAGAGCAAGTAAACGCGACTTTACTGCCATCTGGTTAAAACCAGAGGACAGAGCGTTGATTCTCATGATGTAAACTTATTCTTTTATACAGAAACACATCAGGAACAACCTTCTCCAAGTACAAGTACGACCACGCGCCTTAAAAAGCGTCCAATAACAGTTGTCATGTCATTACTGGTTAATGATTGGAAAAGGATGGAACATTGATATTTATGTTCAGGTTAGTGTAATGATGTCACGTTTGAGGAGCTGGAAGCTGGAAACGGACTCAGCGATTCTGGAGAAGGCCAAACAGACGCTCCTTCAGAAGCTCATGAACGCGCCTCACCTCAACAACACCAACAGGTGGACGAGCTGACCAATGGATGCAGATATTCACCAACCGTGACAAAAAGTGCTCTGGATTCTAATCTCTCAGCGTGACTTCAGAGGATTAACGACCTGTTGACTGACAGCTCTCACGTGCAGGGACCGTTTCACTCTAATGACTCATTAACAAAGATGGTTACAGACATCACGATGCTCAGTTTTCAACTTCAAACCCAGAAACACAGAACGATCCCAGAGCTTCGGATGCATTCGCTCATTTGTCTGTCACACACAGTGACGACAGGCCTGTGCAGACAGCTCCGGCCTGACTCTCCTCCACCTCATTAGCATATCCTCGGCACACTGGCCAATCATTAAAGTGCCAGCTAATGTCACTCCGCTCTCAAATCCCTCCCTGCTCCTCTTCTCTGTCTACCTTTGGTCACAGTGGCTGACTGTCCAAAGGTCCTCTCTGTAGCTGCTGCAGCCGGCCAAGGACGAGACCTGCATGAGACAGTCCAGAAAAATCAGCAGTCACGCACCTGGAGGACACAGAGCGTCCGCAACGCAGGCCAGGGGTCGCAATCAGGTACACCTCACAGCGTAAACAAAAAGAAGAAACCTGATTAAAAAGTTCACCTCTTCAACCTCCAATTTCCACTTCAGAAGCTCTCTGATTCCTAATAGAGTAAAATATTCAGACTTCTGGCTGTCTCACGAAGACTAATGGAAATACTCTGCCGTCCAGCATTCAGCCTCAGTTTTCTTAACTCTTGGCTCAAAGTCTCCAAACCAGCAGTGGAGGACGTTCAGCTACATGTGCTGCAGCGTCTGACGGTGTTTCCCATCGACTGCCATCCAACCAGAGTTAGTCTTTCTTTAGGCATCAGTGTCAAACATCTATTTCACAGTCAGCATGAAAGCAGCTCGCAGCAGTGAACGGCGTCCACGCTCTGCTGTGCTGTGCTCAGATCAGCCTCAGAGAGAGTATCAAACAAGCCAAAGACAAAGACAGAAAGGTGGAGGTGTACCCTGTTCTCTCCAGTGCTTCGCCGCCGGCTCGCTCTCCCTTTTGTCCACAGAGTTGTTCTCCATGCCGTCGATCAGCAAACACACATTCCACACAAACCGAGCAGAGGCAGTGAACGCAAATGTGGCTGAGTAAAAGTGTGTGTGCGTTTGGCTGCAGGAGGCGGTGGCGGAGGAGGAGGAGGAGGAGGAGGAGGAAGAAAGACAGGGAGGGTGGGGAGAACCCGAGCGAGGCTTCCTCTGGGGGAGTCGACTGCAGCGAGCGAGCGGACTCCTTCCTGCAGGCGAGCTGTCAGCTGACTGTCTGCTGCCAGAGCTCTGACGCAGCAACTATAAACGTCTCCTCCTCCCCTCCTCCCCCTGAGCCTCACCTCCTCCTCCCTCTCTGCTCATGCTTTCTGGCACGCTGTCCCTTCCCTCCTCCCCCTCACCTCCACCCAATCTGCTCTTCCCTTTCCTCTCCTTTTCCCCTCTCTAACTTCCTCCCTACTTTGTCCCTTTTCCCTCGTGTTTTATCTCACTCTACTTTCCCTTCGTCATCCCTCCTCCTCCTCCTCCCTCCACCTCCCTCCTTCTGCTTTCTCAGATGTGCTGACGAAGCAGTGACACAGAGCCGGTGAATGATTCCTGTCCATCTCTGTGACTCAGTCAATGCTGCCTGATACATAAATACAAGCACAGAGAAACACCTGCACGTTTTTCTCAACCAAAGCAGGTAAAAAACAAAGAAGCAGCCAAAAGTACTGCAGTTCAGTACTGCAATACAGACCGGACTGACTGTGAAGTACTGGAAGCTGTCATTAAACACTGTCTGCTCAGACTGCTCCTTTAGGGCTGCAACAATTATCTTCATGATTGATTAATCTGACAGTTATTTCACAATGGATTCACCTTTAAAATGTTAGAAAACAGTGAAAATGTTCATCAGAGTTTCCCACAGCCAAAACATCTTGTTTTATCCAAAACCTAAAGATATTTGGTTTCCATGGAGAGGAAACTGTCAGCTAACCGACTGCTCGGTTCCTGGTTTGAATCGTTGAAAGTCAAAGTTCTTGTTCAGCTGCTGGTCTTTAGAAACCGGACTCAGACCACAGTGAACTTCCAGCCGCCTTCACGGCTGCCGACAAGGAGCTGATGGGAAAGAACACAAAATAATGGCTGGTTTTCTGCCAAATTAGCTCATTTTCAACTGCTGCCAAGATTTACGAGCCGTTGCGTGGCCGTTCTCTAACCAGGAGCTCAGAACAAAGACATCCACCTTAAGTACAAAGAGCACAGGCAGAGTTATCTGACCTGAACAAACAGACACATCACTGTTTCTACGGCCCGTGGTGTCTGATTAACTCGTCCACAGCAGGGAGCTCGCCTCCGATCCTCCGAGCAGTAATGACTGCCTTCTGCCAGCAGAGGGCAGCTGACTCTTCATAAACTACCTCTTCATCCTCTGTCATCAGCCACATTCAGACCTCACAGAAAAACCTCATTCAAACATGAGGCTTCAGTTCCAGGAGGAAATTAAAATCACATCCCTTATCAAACGTCCTATTGATTACCTGCCTGCACTGCTTTCATGCTTTTAATGACCACAGATCCACAAACAAAATGAAGAACTATTCAACTAAAAAAAGACTTAAAGAGTTCAGACATTTCATTTAATCGCTGACAGATTCGTGTTTCTTAGTGTGCTGATGTATCTGATGAATCTGTTGGGATTTTCGGGACAGACTGTCCACGTTTGACCACGACTCGTCTCCAGTCTCTCGTCATTCGGCAGAAACAAACCCACGACCTGCAGTTCATGAATCTGTGAACTTCAGTGGTGAAAGAGACAGTTACATAAAGGTACAAAGTTTGTCTTTGTGAGGACGAAGCAGCTCAGCGCGACCCTTCACCTTCATCTGACTCCGAATAACTTCCCTCTCACTTCGGCTGATGTAACCCGCGGGGCTGACGACACTCCACAGTCCAGATTCAGAGTACAACAGTGAGGACTGCAAAAGCACCTTCAACGTCAGATAGTGATGAGTTTCATATTTTTCCCAGAGTTGAAGTAAAGCAGTATCAAACTACAGCTAATGAAGCAGCACTAAAGCAAACTGTTAATTAATGAATCAAACTGAATGAATCAGTTATCAAGTAAAAATGCTGATGAGGTTACGTTTATTTTATCATCACCCTGACGTCAGTTCATTTTCCAGCACTGAATCAGCTGAGTCGTCTGCTGAAAGCACTCCAAACGTCAGCTGATGCTCATTGTAATGACATTTTCTAAAAGTAAAAGCTCACTGACATAACCTCCATTTATCATTTACCTCATTAAAACATGATATTAACCGTAAGAACGGGATCATTTACCAATTTATACAGCACGCCTGCATCTGCTTAAGATCTCAGATGCAAACAAAGCCCCTTTCACTGCCAGCCAATAGTAAATCAATCAATTAGCTGGTACGCACTAAGCATTCTGACAGTTGATTTATTGTTCATCATAAACCAAACATCTCTGGGTTTGAACTGCTGGTCACACAAATCAGTGAGTGTGAAGAGTCAGTGGAAGACTGTGATGAAACATTTCATAGACCAAACTACGACATCAGGACAACAATCTGCAGGACAATTGATGAGTAAAACGAATGTTAGCTGCAACCGTAATAATAACCATTTGTGTGAGGACATAAAACATGTGCATCATTCTGTATCATCAGCTCATCTCAGATTCACAACAATCCATCAGCGAGAAGCAACAAAGGAAACGAGCTGCTGTCAGCGTGACCAAGACGATCTGTGAGATTTATGCTCAGGTCGCAGCTCCGCACCTCCAGTTGCATAATGAAGAACATTTGCTGAGTGGTTTCTGGGTCGGAGAACCCTTTGTGGGCCTGCCAGTGTCGCAATGCAGGGAGGAGGAGGAGGAGGAGGAGGAGGAGGCTTTAATTAACGGGGGATCCCTCCAACACACACAAAGTTATAGCGTCGGCAGCTCGTCCCAAAGAGCAAAGTCCTGCTGCTCTAGTTACACAGTACCTGTCCACCGTGAGTGTATGACACTGGGTGTGTGTGAGTGAGTGTGTGCGCAGGCATTAATATGTGTGTGTGTCTGTGTATTAACTGATCGATATCAGTTTAAATAAAAGCGAGTCATCCATTAAGATGAAGACTGAGCGTGTGGTCTTCAGAGAGCCTCGGGGTGATTCATCTCTTTCTAAAGGCCTGGAGGAGGACGCAGCTCTGCTTCTGTCTGAGGAAATACTTCAGTGATGCTTCATCACAGTAGCTCAGGGTGCAGTAAAGAGGAGTCAAACACCGGCTTTTACACACATCAATGGCAAGTCCAAGGTCTAGTTTAGCATCGTTATATTTATCAAGTGGTCTCTTAACTGATTGCATGAATTATCTTTTATCAATAGAAGAAATGGAATCAAATCAACTGCACGCCAATCCTGACAGTTTTAAGTTGTGCAACATGTCATCTTAAGATGTCTTATTTTGTCTGACCAACAGTCCAAAACCCAAAGATATTCAGTTTACTGTGATATTTAAGCTGAGAAAAGCAGCAAATCCTCACACTAGAAAAGCTGGAACCACTAAATATTCCCTCTTCTGCCTGATTGAACAACGAACGACTTATCGCTCATCACAATCACTGTCGCAGGCTGCTCCAGTCGTAAACTAATTTTGGCAAACTGAGCCTCCTTGGTAAATATTTAGCGTGGATAGAAAGTTCAACACCCTCTAAAGTCATCACAGCTCAGAGTATTTGCCACAGAGTTTATGACTAAATGACATTCAGTATTTTGCTTCAGGTACATAAAACCTGTTGCATCCATGTATCACAGGGTGTGGAAGAGATCGTGAAGCACGTCATAAATCAGAGTGGCGGCTTATTCAGCCATTAACAGGGTGTGGTTGGTTGCTCTGTGCATGAGTGTGTATGTAGCTGTGAGCGAGCGCTGGGGTCTATAAGGTGGTGTTGGGTTTCAGATTGGCATCTTGAGTTATTTCCAGAGAACAGAGAAGCTAAAACCAGACGGCAAAGGTAATTCAACTCGACAGCAAAAACGCTCAGACAGCAAGTAGAAACGCCTGTTCGAGTGTTTGTGGGTGATTTAAGCATGTCTCATCTCTGCTCGTCACATATGAAATGACTTCTGGTGTGTTTTTAAAAAGACAATAAAAGGAGCTCAGGATTTCAACAGATGAGACAAAAACAGTAAAAGTAGCATTTTACTTACCACATCTTGAAAAATTAAGAGAAATAAAACAAAGTGATCGGGTCAAAGGAAATGATGTTATTCTGATGAGACAAATGCGCAAAATGCAGCAAAAGCAAAGGTTGAACCACAATGGAACACACAACCACACAAATGAAACCACACTGTACAAAATGCAGGAGTTAACTTTAAAACAAAAGCAAAAAGGGACGATGCAAGAAAGGAAAGTGACACTAAGGAGAAAGTGATGGGATCTAAAGTGAAAATTGGCTGCGGGTTGGTTGAAAGTAACTGAGGAGAATAAAAGCATGAGGATGATAATTATGCCGATGAACATGGAGGTGCCAGTGAAAACTGAGGAGGATGTGGGGGGGATGGTTTCCATGCCGGAACTGGTTTATTTTACCTGCTCTTATGTTCACATTTGGCATCTTAAACACTTTGCCGCCCTCCGCGCTCTTCTTGGCGACCGCCTCCTCTGGTTTGCCCACAGGGGAATGGGTGAGTGGAGCCTGGGGCGGCGGCTGCTGAATATCGAGCTTCTCAAGCTCTGCCTTGCTCTTCTGGGGGGAGGCCTGGGTGAGGAGGCGATAGGAGCTCTGACTCGGCGCCTCTTGTTCAACCTCCGGGGGCGGGGCTACATTTGTCACAGCTGGAGCAGAAACTGGAGTCGCGTCTTGCTGCCCAAAGCTTAGATCATCATCCATGGGGATCTCTGGGGGCTTGGCGGAGGCAAACTTGGAAGTATCTAGAGCCTCAAGAAACTCATCGATGACTCCCCTTGGTGGTCGCTCAATGAACTCAAACTCCTCAGACGAGACCTCGTGCTCAGAGACCTCCTCAGCCACCTCTGGCTCCTCCACCTCCATTGTCAGGTCCTTCTTCTCAGTTTCTACCTGGAAGCTGGCGGGATTCTTAGCCATGGCTTCCAGGACTGGAGACAAGGAGTCTGCGGTTGGCGATTCTGAATCGGAGTCCTCAGCGGGGGTCTTCTTGCTCTGGAAGTCGAGTGGCTCAAACTTTTCGGTCATTTTGGGAGAATCATGGCTTGAAAACCAATCTTTCTGCTCGATCTTCACAGGTTCCTCTTCTTTGACCTTAGTGGGGGTGGTTTCCTCTGCCTCTTTGACAAGATCAAATGCACCAAAGTTTTTGTCGTCTTCGACTTTTGCTTTGTCGGCCGCTCTAACTTCCATCTCCTCAGTCATCTCCTTTAGCAGGGACACTTTAGCATCAAAGGCGAACGGGTTGTTAGCAGACAGATTGATCGGAGGGTTGGGTGACTCCATCATCTTGCGTTCAAGAATGGGACTCTGCTCCTCCGGGCTTCCCTCTGAGGAACCAGAGTCGATTTTGTCAGGGTTGAGCGGAGAAGACTTCAGGATGTCTGGAAGTGATGGCGGCAGAGCAGAATCCTCCTCTTCCTCTTCATCATCACCTTTAAGACCACATGAGAACGGACTCACTGATTGCATGAGTGAGTCAGCAGCCATCTTGCTCATCTCAAATGTTTTCCCCTCTTCTAAGAAAGATGGTGGAGTATCCTGGGTTTCTCCAGTCTGGCCATACTGGACCAGATCTGGAGTGGGACTCTCTGACATTTTTGAGGCCCTGCTGTCAGACTTGGAGTCCCCAAAATGGGAGTAACCACTGTCTGCCAGTGGGGAATAGCCTTCAAATGGGTTATTATTCTTCTTCACTTCATACATCAGGTCATCATCTTCATCAGACTGGTTGCTGTGCAGGTCCTGCTCATACCTGGAGGAGCTAATGGGAGCTGTGTCCTTGGCGAAGGGATCCATGGAGACCTTGGAGTTGTCTTGAGATGCTAGGAAAGGTGAATCCCAGTGCTCTGTTGGGTTAGAGGAGGCAAGGTGAGACTCAGGGACCATCATCTGGGGATTCACAGGGGAGGGGCCAGTGGAGGACCTGTCTGAGCTAATCAGCTTCTCCTCAGGTGAAAAGGAAACGCCGCTGTCTTCGCACGGATTATGAGGCCCTGGGTCTTTCCCTAAACTCAGGTATGGACCAGCTAACGGATCTAGAAGGTCTTCCTTATTCTTACTACGGCCCGGTCCAGTGCCACCCTCTTCACCCTCCCAAGGCATGTCCTTGGAATGAGAAGTGGGGGGTTCAGTAGAGAAGGTGCCCAAGGGTGCAGCAGATCCAGAAGTAGGGGGCTGGTTGGGACTCTCGGTCAGAGAGAGCTCCTCCAGAGAGTCGGGGGAGTGAAGAGGGGAGAGAGGAGAGATGGGAGCAGGGGAATCACCCTTCTGCCCAAGTGCTTGAGTAGAGAGGGAGGAGGGAGAATGCAATACAGCACATATCAAAGACATACTCCATTCCTTACAGTGCCCACCACACCTGGGGAGAACCACTAGGACCAGACAAGTGCTGCGAAAAGGTTAGCTGTGGCTGGTAGATCGCTGATCAGTTCTATTTATTCCCAAAAGACAAACAGTATGAACATTACATCTGCCTGTCAAAGGGGTCCCACATTCATGTCAGTTTCTTCAATGCAACAGAAGAAAAATCAACTGAGTCTAAAATTCACACTGGTACTGCCAACTAGTGGTGACTACATGCTACACACCCTGTGCAGTACTACACTTCACAGTGCACTACAGCCGTGGGTCTCAGTCCTGCTCCTGGAGACCCGCCAGCACTTCATATTACTCACACCTGTGAATAATATGTGAATAGTAAATTTGTCATTTCTCAATTTCCTGAGTATAATGTAGCAGCCAAACCTACAATAAGACCTTGTAAAAATATGAAATTTATCTTTTGAGTGTTGGAAAAGGCAAATCACCTCAAGTAGGCCTTTCAAGCTTTCATAGTCCGTTTTGTTTTTTGGATCAAACAGGTCAAGAGCAGTCTACCTTCCACAGTCAAGATCTGACAGCATTTGTCTGGTGTTGGTCTACCACCATGATTTGATGCATGGTGGTAAAATCTTTTTTTTGCCCCAGATCTGGCACAAATAATTCATGCCCAGAGTGTCTCACAAAGACAAACTGTTAAGTGATAGTAGATAATGATTCCTCTCAAAGACCTTTTCCAAAATATCATCAACACCAATATTGTTTCAGGCCTGTCAATCACTGAGGAGAATCATTATTCCTCTACAACTAGACTTTGTAAGTTCATGTCAGTCTATTCTACAACAACAATCACATGTGAGTCACAATGCAACACAAACACAAGCCAAGTCAAACATTAAATTTAGTCTTTCAAAGATACTCAAACAAATCCACAAGCATCCTATGAAAATGCTGTTAAGGTGACAAAAATGTACAGCTTCTTGCATGCAATGGGTTATTTTTGCCACTCCAATGACAAACAGGAGGCTGGTGAACTAAAGACGTGATGAAGGAAAATAAGAGACGAGGACGGGGAAACACAGCGAGCAGAGGAAACTTGCCTGTAGGGAATTGCATCAGAGGATGAGGCTGAGCTTTAGAAGGAGAAGGTACATCTGTGGAAGGAACCAGAGAAAGCAGCAGAAAGTGAATTTAGTTAGTTTGTCAGCCCAGAAAAGGAAAACCAGGGGAGGAGACAGAGATCCTATCTATCACACATGACCCTGAACCAACATGATGAGTTAGTTTAACATGAAATTCTCAGCTGGGACGTCTTAATCACAGCTTCTGTGCGTTACATCAGTGTAGTTAAGAAAAGCCAAAAGGGGGACACAGAGGTGCCTGCAGGGGTTTCTTAGCCTCGTTTTAAAATGCTGTTCCCATGAAAACTCTGGCCTGCCGCCCTGTCAAACCAGGCTGACAGAGATACTGCCTGTTTGCATAGTTTACTCAATGACTTCTCTCTGGTATGTGAGCGCTCATTAAAGGCTCAAGGTTTGGTTTGGTCACGAGGGGAGGACAGAAGAGACACAATGTCAGTGTCATAGGACGACATGACACTTTGTTATGGAGACAGTAGAGAAGGCTGAAAGCATACATAGAGACAGCTGTCACGACGAGACACGAGAAGAGGAAGAACCCCCTCTGGAAGAGGAGGAGGTGCTCATGCTTAGTGGTTTGTAATCCTCAGATTTGACTGAAGAGAGCAACACAGGCTTCTCAGCCACACACCAAACAAAGCACACATGCTCCTTACTCCGAACAGAAACCTGGATCACGTCATCCAAATGATACAAAAGTGTTGAACAACAAAACCTCCAAAGCTTCAGCAGCTGCTAGCGTAGCCGCAGACATTTTGACACGTCAGCATGGCTTCAGCGACGCTGCCAAAACTTCATTCAGAGCTCTCGTTAGTTCAGCCGAAAAGCAGATGGTGTTAAAAGGCAAACTGAGCTGAATGAGAGTGAGGACAGGATGCTGAAGCCGGGCCGTTTCTGCTTCTTTAACCCAATGGACTCAATTCTGTTTCATTAACGCGTGCCAGATAACTACGAAATGAGAAAGTCCACCAACAACTACTTTAACTACGTTATGGAGTTCAACAATCCTCAGATCAACTCTGATTTTCAGATCGTTGTAACTCAAAAGCAAGAAAGGATATAAAGACCTCGTTCAGTCGTAAAGTTCCCACCTGAGAAACCTTCTGGCTGTCAGCGCTAATCTACCAAAATATAACCAAATATAAGGTTTTTAAAAAACTGAATTTGACTGAATTCATGGAAATTCCTCTTTATATCCTGCACAGCATTGTGGGAACTGTAGCTACAGAGGGGCGGATTAGCAGATGATCAAGTAGGTGCCACAGAGCAGGTATTTAACCTGTGGACAAACGAGTTGATCCCTGAAGTCATTAGGACAGCAGACAGGAAGAGAAAGTGACGAGTACAGGGGAAGTGCTCTTAAGCAAGGCACCAGACCGACTGAGGCAGCTGCACTGTGGACAGGAAGCAGGATGGGACACGTCCACCCCACAGGTTATCAACAGGTAAATGTAATCACGAGTATCTGCTGCTGTGATGTCGATGAACAAAGTGAAACACATCGACTCAGGTTATGAGACGAAAGAACAAAAATCAGCTTTGATCAGGCAAAAATCTGCAGAAATCGAGTTGAGTTGATCATCAAACTTATCGGCCTGACTGACATGCAGAGCGTCAGAGAATCAGTTAACATCAAATTAACGCTGATTTCATGATCTGCTAATCATCAGGCCAAACTGATTGTTCTTAGGCCGGTCGGTTTGTTACCTCTGCTGTCGAGGTTTAGCTTCCAGCCATGAAGAAGACCTGCAGGATGGAAGCGATAAGACACATTTAGCTACAGCAGCCGGCTGTGAACCAGCGTGAGACTTAAACAACTGGAGCCCAATAACGTCTCCTGTTGGACATCTAATCCAGAGTGTCTCCATTCAGTCTGAATGCTAGAAGCTGCCTCTCACACACACTCAGCAGACGTGTTTTATGTCTTTGTGATTGGTACAAACGCCAGAAGAAGATTTCACATCCATCAAGCTGGTATCAAGATTTCTGGGTAGGATGACGCATTTTAAAATCTCTGAGTGTGTTTCTGCATTTTTGAAAAAGGTCTGAAAGCACAAATTCAGGCTGTAATTTGAGATGAAGTGCAGATCCTGTCACTGGTGAGCAGCCTGAGATTCACACAGCATACAGCTGTAACTGGGCCATCGTGAGCAAATGTAACCAGATTAGAGGGAACATCACACGCCATCCTAAACATAGCTGTGAGGAGCAGATGCTTCTTCTGGCTGCAGGCACATGAAACCAGCTCAGGCCTCCACATTTTGGTCATGTTTGCTGATAATGACTCAGGTACAAGCTAAACTTTGCATTTGACTGGTTTAAAATATAATCAGATGTTTACTTCAGCTCCGCTGTTGCTGTAATTAAATATCAGGTAAATGAGATAAAACCTGTCTGCGTTTACATGAGGCTGGTTTTTGATTGATGTTGGGGTTTTTTGGACTCTGCCCATTAAAAATTCTTCTTCTTTAGTGATTAACAGGTCTGGTTTTGTTTGATTGACATCTGTTGTACCAGTTGGAAAAACTCTTATAGCTTCTGTGACAGATGATGGGCAAAAACCCACCTTCATCCTCCCCAACACAAAACAACATGACAATGATTTAAGAAAGCCAAACGTCTAATTTTCTAAATATCAAAATGTCTGATTACAGTCTGTCGGACTACAACGATCCAGTAGACAGCAGCAGGAGGATCCTCTGGACCTTCACGGTGAGCTCTCAGCTTCAGGACATGAAGAACAGATTTCAGCTCCCGCTGCTGCACAAACCTAAGAAACCAACAACTCTTCATCTCTGCACCTGCTCTTCACTTGACATGCGGAAAATAGTCCAACTGAGTCCTCTGACACAAAGGGTCAAAGGTCAGCTGAAGAGGTCAGGACTGGGGGTCGGCCTCGGTAATGTGAGGCTCGCTTCAGCTCGCGGTGATTACACTTTGAGTGTGAGCGTGCACCACAGCACAGGACGACGTGGTCGCCATCACGGGCTGCTTTTCATTATTAAGCCTCGTAACGCTGCGATGTCAACTCTGATAAAGAGTCAAACGGCCGTGCAGGAGCTGTGTCGCCTCTGGCCCCGCTGGGAGTCAAACCTCCCACTCTGCTCCTCACACTCAGGCATTTTCTCCTCCTTCAGCTATAAGAGTCCTGAGGAACGCCCCACAGCTCGACACTGATATACGACTCACCTGCTGCCATCTTGTAAAATAAAGAACTCAATGTACGATGCTCTGCTTCCTGTCGGTTTAAAAAGCACAGGAGTAATAAAGCAGGTAACGTCAATCTTTCCCTTATCTGAACAGTGAACCTCTCACACAGAACAGCTAACCTGAGCAGGTTACTCTGGTTCCTGCTCGTTAGTTTAACGACAGACAGAACATCTGCAGCCACATCTCACGTCTCTGCTGCGGCCTCCGTCATCAACACTTACGTAACAAAAACACACATTTCAGAAGAAGTGAGTGAGCTGAGGGGTCTGCCAGCAGCTCAAATCACAACACTGTTTGTGATTCAGCTTTGGTTCATTTACTCAATCTGCTCCTGTGTGCAGAGCCTGGCCTCCAGCGAAACCACACCACACCACACCACACCACACCACACCACACCACACCAAACCACACCAAACCACACCAAACCACACCAAACCAAACCAAACCAAACCAAACCAAACCAATCCAAACCACACCAAACCACACCAAACCAAACCAAACCAAACCAAACCAAACCAAACCAATCCAAACCGCACAGCTTCATCTACACAGCGGGCTGAAAATGAGGCAAAGTCTTCCAGGACGGTAATAATGTTCGCTGTTATCAATGTTGAAGCTCAAGCTCCGGCTTTGCTGTGGCTGAACAGAGGAAACAGTTCCATCTTATACGCTGATCTTCACCATCGCAGATTTTAATGAGTTTGCCTCCTCGACTGTAAACATGCAGTGAATTATTCTAAAGGAGAATCAGGCTTCGTGTGTGTTTCAGCCCACAGTCTGTGAACACTTATCAATATTTATAACGTGCCTGTTCCTGACTGATCAGACCTGTTTTAACTGTGATTAAGAGCCATGATTTATCATTTTTCATCCGTTTACTGAACCCTCTGCCTTTGACCGTAAGACAGCGTCTTACTCAACAGCGCAGTGTAAATAAAGATAATTCATTGAGGTCATAAACGTGTGTGTGTGTGTGTGTGTGTGTGTGTGTGTGTGTGTGTGTGTGTGTGTGTGTGTGTGTGTGTGTGTGTGTGTGTGGTATATTTGCCACTGTTTTTGATGCTGTTTACATTAAGTCACAGACACAGAAGAGTTTCTTAACACTTCTGGTGGCAGTAAGAAGATTTTTTCTCGGCTAAAAATGAAGCTTTGTTGTTCATGTTTGTGAAAAGAACCATTTCCTGCTCCACTGGTTCTGCTGGCCGATAAGATGGCTGATTTTCTTTTAGATAAAAACCTCGCTCAGGGCAGCGTTAAGGCCCTAAAATCAGCGTTAAAGTGATGCATCAGCACAACAAAGCCGAGTATCATCTTTCACCACGCGGCTCTGGAAATCTCTGCCCTCATCACAGCGATAAGAGGCCGGATTAAAAGCAGATTAACATGTGGTTCTCATCATATTTAGGAATTTGTCTCACTTCTAGACCGAAAAGCCAGCTGCTGTGCTGGCAGCATAGAAACAACAGAGCGAAGGCGAGCGTCGCTGCTGCGGGTGGAGGGGTCGGACTCTGAAGCACTTAACACCACTAATGTCCGGCCTTCACCAGGATACAGAGAAAACAACAACACTGGACACACGGACACACACACACACACACACACACACACACACACACACACACACACACACACACACACACACACACACACTTAAGCCTCTGCAACATCTCCCCTCTCCATCTAATCCACCTGAATACATCACGAGCTCTTCACAAACACACACTGACGGATGTAGGTGACCCAAAAATAAGATGTAGGCCGGCGGTGATGGCCGAGCCGCGGCCGATTCAGCCGCCCATCAGTTACGCCGTCTGACGGGACAGACCGAGGTTACAAAAAACTCACTTCAAACACCTTTTTCAGGGTGACGACGTAAATCTGCGTGATGTGGAGTCACAGCAGGACTTGTCAGATCAGACTCGGTGTTCAGAGAAGACAAAAAAGACAGCAGAGAGAGGACGTGGGTATGATCATATCTGCCTGACAAATCTATTGGTCTGTATGACAGACACGGTTAATGTGACAGACTAATTACTGGGGCTGGTTTTCATTCATTCACAGTCCAAACCCTCAACTATCCCATTTATTAGAAAGTAAAACCAAGAAAAGCAGCAAACTGTCACATTTGAGAAGCTCGAACCATTAAATCTTTGTCATTTCTGCTTAAAAAACTACTTTAATGAGTAATCAATGAATCTTTTTATTTTTTTGGATCAATTAATCGATGTGACTGTACTTTTTATGATACGTTACTTTGAGGAATATATATCCATTTTTCCCTCTAAAGCCATTTTTAAACAGAACAAAAGAAGCAAGCAAAAAGAGAAAAGTTTAGACTCAATGAACTCTTCCATTGAAGAATAAATAAAGAAAAACTGATCGATCTGACAGACAGGTTACAGGTTTGCCTTTGTTTAGTACCAACAAGCTGCAGCTGATCATTTTAATGAAAATGAACATAAAACTCAATCAGACTGTAATTTTCTTTGAACAGTTTCCTTCACATATTGGTCTTTTGTTCAGACTGGTGGCTGCGATGTTTTAGCTGGAGCTCCGGTTTATCCACCTCCATCAGTGGCCTTGCCAGGCAGCCCCACCCTGCCTCTCTGCTGCCTGCTCCTGGCTGCCTCCCATCCCAGGCAGAGGCAAGACAGGCCTGTTTACCTGCTCCAGCTACATCCCAATAAAACAACAACAGCATCTGCTCAAAACACACACCTCTTCAAATGACCATCAGGCCAAACATTACAGAAAACGCCACTTGTGCAGCATTCAGCGGTGATGGCAGCTGACAGGAGGCACGCGGAGGCTCACAGGCCTCTGCAACTAAACTGCTTTCGGATTTGAGGGTGCTGGTTTGGGTGGAGATGGGGTCTGAATGACTGAGAGCAGGCTGGCACCAGAATAAAAAAAAAAGCAGCACTGATTTAAGGCGTTGACATTTGTCTGGCGATGGTGTGGAAACGCTGGGGAGCAGACAGGGAGTGGACGCAGAGCGGATTCCTTTGTTGTGACTAATCTCCGGGTTACAGCTTTGGTACGCCGAGCTTTGCTAACGGTGCTTCCATTATCGGACGATCCATGCCCAACATACTACCTCCTTTCTTTAATCCGCCTAAATATACAGGCTCCTCTCACAGAGCCTCGTCCTCTTAAGAATTACGAGGGTTCAGTTGAACGATGTATCATATTAAAACGCCATTTTACATGGGAGCACTCAAGTCTACCTGATAACAGATCCGAACAAGAGAAACCTCACATCATCGGGCGTTAGCCCCGTTTTTGAGCTTTGCATCACATGGAAGCGATATAGCCCGGACACCTTTTAACGTCTAAGGGCGTTTTTTCTTTGCTGTTTGAGTACGAACTGACAGAAAAAGCAGTGGAAAAGCCTGTCCGATAATGGAACTCGGTTAGCAACAAACGATAGCAACAGCGGGCACGCAGCGGGTAGAGGCAGGGAGCAGATGGGCGCAGCTCAGTCTGACACAATAATGACACCTACAACGGTTTGATAACCACATATATTCGTGTAAAACGTTTGAAAAATACATGCCAGGCACTGGGTTAACGGAGCACGTTGTTAAAACATGGTCGAAGTCTAAATGATGCAATGCCAGCTCATCCAGTCCACGGTTCACATTATGCTTCCTGCCGTTTATTTGTCAAAACAGGTGGGCCGCATCTCTACAACACAGCAGACCCGAAGCTAATCTGTTAGCTTCTTCAGCCGCAAACTGTCCAAAAGAGTCAACATGGCTTCTTTTTTCAAACCATGTTTCCACGTCTGGGTAAAAGTGCAGTTTTATCATCCAGAGTACATCAAACAGCCAAAAAGCAGGTCAGCCTCATGATGAAGACCACCCGCTCCCCTCAGGGTAGCATCACTAGCCCGCTAACCGGCTAACCTCACCGTGACGGACCTGTTTAACGGAACAATCTGGATAAATGACATTGTTAACACAATTTAAGTTCACGTATTCTGGTGAACTAAGCTGGTTACACCGACAAAGGTGGTTCAACCAGCTAATTTATCTTCATGTCGGCGTCTGGTCAAACACACGATGCTAACCTGGTTCAGATGTGCAGACACGTTAAACCGTTAAGATGGAAAAATACCGTTAAAATCCCGTTTAGCTACGTCTCACTCGTTCCGGTGATAAAAACCTGACTTAATTATCTGCTTTTATCGCTAAAAACTCGCTCCTGCGCTAATTCATCGTATTTTTTCCGTTTGGACACTCACATGATGCTGGAGCCGGTGGTTCCTCTGTCACCGCAGGTTGCTCTGCTGCCTCTGCGGAGGCTGGGGCTGTTTTCCGGGGTTCAGCCGCTGGGAGGGCGTCGCTCTCCGGGGCAGGTTCTGTCTTGGGGGCGGCCCAAGGCTCCGATACGATCTTTGTACTCTCGGGTTCGGCTCTGGGGGCGACTGCAGGCTCTTCGGCAACTGAGGGGGTATCGGGAACAAAAGAAAAGCTGGTGGAGTCTGCAATCGCAGGCTCCGGTTCAGGCTCCTTTAACGTTACCTCTGGCACCGGCACCGGTTCCGGCTCCGATACGTGGACAGGCTCTGGTAACGTTATCAGGTCCTCTGGAGGAGCGAGGGAACTTTCTGTGAACTCATGTGGCGCACTATCTTCAGCTATGTGCCGGTCCAAGGCGTCCCGAGCCCCGCCGACCAGGTCCACAATGTCATCCACGCTGAAGAGGTCTTGTTTGGGCTGGTCCAGCTCGGAGTCCGGCTCGGCCTGGTAGTGATGCACGGCCTCGCTGAACAGAGGAGTGGTGGAAGAGACTTCATGCTCCACGCTGTCTGCCATTTTCCTTTTTTTCAAAACTGTCTTCTGAGGTGGAAAAAGTTTCAGATCCGGTGAGTTTTGGCTCGGCTGCCTCCTGTAACGAACTTCCAGTCGGGTGAGATGTGAAACCGCACCGGTGACTCCCTCCGGTCAGTCTGCTTTTGACACCGGACGAAGTTGGACAAGTGCGCCACACGACAGCCGCCACAGAGTCGGACCCGAGTCTGAGATGGACACGATGAAGTTGAGAAGGAGAAGAGGGGAACTCCGCTGACCAATTACCTGCGGCTTAACCCTCAAGTGACGTGACCTCTGGCCAATCAGAGAGTGTCAAAGTAGAGAGGACCCCGCCCACCAGTGCGGAGGCGTTTGGGGCGCCTCCTCCATCAAACCATCAGTAAAACTTTAAGAGGAGCGGGGAGCTCGGCCAGGCCTCCTGCTCTGACACCGCTCCTGCTCCAGCAGGGCACTCCTTACGTAACTTTAACCAACTCCTCTCTTTTTTTACGCTGACTCCTCCGGCTGTGCACAGCCAACTCACTGCAACAGATGCAGTACTGCAAGTATTCACAAGTTTTACTTCAACAGACTTACTACAGTGTAAAAATATTCTTCATACTTCAAAATGCTTACTAAAAGTACACAGGCAGCCCATTACCAATAAAATATACTTGAAGTATCAAAAGTTAAAGTACTTGTTACAAGGCTGGTTTTAATGTGCACTCGGCTGACATTTAAGCAGTAATGTTGAAGCTGTTCATAGTGGATGTGATTCTAACTGCTTTATGCTGTTTGGCATTGTAATCTGTATCCATGCATTCTCATTTATAGGCTGATATATTACAGATTTTAAGCCTTTATTAGAGGTTTGATAGCGGAAACATAGCAGGAAGTGAGGGGGACGCAGCGAAAGTCTCAGCCGGGACACTGTGTTCTGTGGTCGGAGGCCATCAAAAACATTAAGATTTAAATGAATTAGCAACAAAAACTATCAACGAGTGTTGGAAAAGTGCAACATTTCCGTCTTAAATGTAGTGAAGTACAAAGTTGCATAAAAGGGAAACACATGAGTAAAGCACATGGAGCCTGTGTCAGAATTGCACTAAAATACAGCATTTGAGTAATCTGTGGAGTAACCCTCCACCACAGGACACATGGTGCACGTTTAAAAGAAGGCGTGTAGGAAACTTCCTGAAGCAACGGACCCACAGCCAAGGATGACTAATCACAGTTTCACAAGCCCTCAGAGAAATGCTGCATTCAGGGAACCTGGCAGTGGTGGCTGAGACTCGCTTGTAAAACAGGTGACGTTTAAACATCTGACCAGATTTTCTGACCTGTGATCTTTGTCTGGATAAAACTCTGAAACCTGAAACATTTTGATTTAAGTCAGAACTCAGAGAATAAGCCAAAGAAAGAAAACTGCCTTGTCGTTGAACTGGTCAGCGTTCACAGACCTGAGATGCATTTCTGTCACACAGCGATGCGCGAGCTGCAGCCTGACTCAACAAAACCCAGAAACATACTGGAAGAGCAGCATGTGGATCCAAGCAGGTCTGAACAGGAGCTGGGAGCGTCCCAGTGCAGCCAAAGCAACGGCGGGTAAATGACTGTAAAAATAATGAGATTAAAAGGCAGTAACAGCATTTAAAACAAGAAAACAAGATAAAATACAATTGAATAACAGCGATAAATCATTTTAATTAAAGATTGAACGGTTCAGCTACTCTGTGCAGCTCCGCGAGGCTTTGAGCTAAATGCTAACAGCGGCATGCTAACATGTTCACAGTGACAATAACATGTTCAGTTTACAACAAAAGCACGTTGATTTTGGATGTTAATAAAAATCTTATGTCTGAAGTCTATGCTGACTCTTCTGTTTGAAAACAGACCGTGATCTTTTCTTAACGTCAGCTCAGCGCTTTAAGTCCCTGAACAGAACCAGGATCACCATGTTTGTGACGAACAGTATGTTCATAGAAAGCATAAGTTGGTCATGATGTTTCCCTCAAAACTAAAAGCTAAATGTTATTTGTCTCACACTTTTGAAACTTGTCTCTTTTTGTTTTCATCCCAGTTTGCCTGCATTTCAGTGAATTGTCAGAAAACTGAAGGTAAAACTGGTTTTGAAGGGAAGCAGGAAGCTGTGGTGGAGGATCAGGGAGCTCAGCTTCAGTCTGACATATAGAGTTACACAGTCTACTGATGACAGGCCGAGTCTATATATAACAAGAATATATATGGCTGTAAGTCTGTGTGGCTGCTGCGGAGATGCAAAGACCAACGTATGACAATGTGAGAGAGACCGACCACAACCATAAATGTGTTTCTGGGTCCAGGATTGAGTCCAAACAATGATTTACTCTGATGAAGAGAAAAATAAGACACAGAATCTGAACGCTTAGAAATACTGAAACTAGTTTGACTGAAAGACTGCAACTTTTTGTCCTGAGCTGAGCGCTAAAGGTGTAGTTTTACACCTGGACCAGAAGATCTGAGGAAGCAGGAGGTCCCACACGGTATCTGAATATTTTATTTAAAGACACAGGAAGTGAAAGCCAAGACGTGAGGACTCGTTGTTGTGCTGCGTGGATGACAAACTGGGAGCCTGTTAACGAGGTCTGACGTTCCAGTCCAGCTCAGTCTGGTTCAGCTCATCCTCTGCAGTGAATGAGTGTGTGAGTGTGTGTGTGGCCTTTACCACAGTAAAAGTACTAATACCACAACCCTCAGTGCAGTAACATCACGTCTCCTGTGACTGTTCGACTCTTCTGTCTGAGCTTATTCTGACTCTGCTTTCATGTAAAAGCAGGATTTTACTTTTGGAGTTTGTAAAGGAGATTTTAACAGTATGCTGACATGCAGGTCAGCCACTGAGGCTTATGGGTATTGTAGTAATTTAATACACCTTCAGCCTGTGAATGGTTACAACTGCATATAAAGCTCAAGTGCTTACTGCTGTAATCAATGTTTTTACAACAAATCAAATGAGGAATCCGTGAAAAGCCTCTGAACTCGACATGCTGAGCAGCAAAGAGCAGCAGACTCCGTCAGCGACGAGCTGGTGAACAAAGTGCAGTGGAGGAGGTGGAGGAGACCAAAAGCAGAGCTAAAAGAGAGGGAGGACTGGACTGACGTTCATCAGGAGACACACACTCTCATCATGTTGCTACTGTTTGCTAATAAGTTCAATATATCAGCTTAAAAGGTGAAAATGTGTTGAGCTTGTTTTCACAACTTGTTTCTGCTAATGTTCTTCGCCCTCGTAGAAACAACCAGAATCTATTAAAATGAGAAGATTTTCATTTCGATTCATCTACTGGACACAACAGGACGTCACTAAAAAGCTCATTCTCTGCATTCGTGACCTAAAGATTTCCACATTTGCACACCCAAGAGGTTGTGATGTCATAAATCCCGCAGGTAAGTCCAGGTGTTAAACTGAGATTCAAGGTGAGCTCAGAGGATCTTTTTCTTTTCAGCAGATGAAAATAAACTGTGCACAGTGGAGCTCAAACATCTGAGTGGACGAGCAGAAAGAAAGGTGTGTTTCTGAGTGGAGGGAGGCCGTAACGATGATGACATCACTGACAGCAGCTCTGCTCCTTTAAACACCTGAAAACAACTCACCTGAACTGAGCTGGTTCTCTACCCTGAGGGAGGGATAAGACAATGACAGGCAGGTGTGTCAGCAGGTGGGCGTGGTTTGAGAAGGTCAACATGTGAGCAGGTGGATGTGGGAGTCAGGTGAGACGTGTGGTGGACAGGTGAGGGATGATGGCAGGTGTGACAGTGAAGTTGTTCTCGACACCTGGAGGGATGCTGCAGTTTTGAGTGAAGGACACCCCTCCTCTGCTTGGACAGGTGGAGGACGACAGGTGTGCCATGCTCCTGAGGGGATGTGTAATATTTAAACCACGACTGGGTTTTGAAAGGCAGAGAAAGAGACGCAAAAAAGGCAAAAGAGAAAGGAAAGAAAAGAGGAAGCACGTTAGCGATCACAGTGGAGCCGCTTCACCCGATCCGTGACCCTAAAAGGGCGTGAAGACCGTGGCTGCGGCGGCGGTGTTGCCTCCAGGTTGCAGCATGCAGCCTCCGCTCAGTGTGTACAGTGTGCTGGAGACCGGTCAGCTGACTGGAGGATGCTGAGTCACTATCAGCACAGACTGAGTCACTGAGTCCGTTCTGCTACTGCTTCGTCGGCTTCCCGTTCACACCTGCTGTCAAACATCTGCTGCGCTCCAGTCAGCTGATCCAGCTCTGCGGCGTCTCCTTCCTCAGAAATTCAGCTTTTCTCCCGTTTCACTCCGTCCAGAACAAAGCCGAGCTGCAGAGTTTCAGCATGTGAACATGAGCTGCCCACATCTTAACAGAGGAGGAAGAATCTAAACCACAGTTGGAAAAACTCTGTTATATGCACGAATCACACATTCAGTGTGTTGAAGAACCAAAAGCACTCCTCAAACAGCATGGCCCATTTTACAATAATATATTATTGGATTCATGTGTTCATCACTTCTGTTGCTGATAATAACTCACCATGACTGGTGTGTGTGTGTGTGTGTGTGTGTGTGTGTGTGTGTGTGTGTGTGTGTGTGTGCGTGCGTGCGCATTGACCCACTTGTTGCAGGCTGCTGACACACACAGTTATCTTTAGTCATCCAGCAGGGAGGCTGAGGATGATGGCAGCTGCTCTGATTAGGGACGGTTGCCTAGCAACAGCTTGGACTGTTTACAGCGTGCCTCAGTGGACGTGGACAGACTCCTGCTGACCACGGGGAGGCTTGAGTCAACGTCTGTCACGCTGTAGATGACAGGAATAGCTTCATCTTGTACAGCAGTCTTGTCCTCGTGGTCTTTCTGTTGGAGACACTGAGCTTCAGGGACCAAATGGACATCCGACACGTCACCTGTGATCAGGGACCAGATCCCCCACAGTGGACCGCATCAGGGTATGTTCAGGTGCTTGTACAGACAAAAATTCCCAAGTTTTCCCAAACAGAAAAAAGAAAGATGCCCGTCCAGATGTTTAACTTTCCAGCAGTGAACACATTAAACATGAACACATCATCAGCTTTGACATGAAGCCAGCAGCTACAGAACAACATGATGACTCGTGTTCGTGTCACGTGATGAAGGTCAGTCCAGTCTTCTCTCTTTTAGCTCTGTTTTTGGTCTCCTCCAGCTCCTGACAGAAATATCTGCTCTTTAGCTGCTGAACGCTGCAAGATGTTCCTTCACTCATCAACACAACAGATGAAGCGTTTGAGACATTCAGGACGCGTCCACCTGAAAGGTTCAACTGTACAACACACTGCTCCATGTTGCTCAAACACCAAACCTCCAAGAAAAACTCAAAACCACACGATGGACACATGACCAGTGTCCTCAACAACAGCTTCAACCCTGAACCTGAACCTGAACCTGGACCTGGACCTGGACCTGGACCTGGACCTGAACCTGAACCTGAACCTGAACCTGAACCTGAACCTGGACCTGGACCTGGACCTGGACCTGGACCTGGACCTAAAACCAAGTCTGAACCCTCAAACAGCCCATTGAGGACGGACAAAATGTCCCAGCTTTCAAGGTCTGACACTCAAATTGATCCTCACAAAAATAGAAGCCCCCCCCCACACACACACACACACACCTTGACTTAACCCTCTGGGAGACAGAGTTGGGGGAGGGATTATGCAGCATTTTTCACTTTCTCTACTGTGACTCTCTGTCTGAGTATTTCTAACACACACACAGACACACACGCACGCACGCACGCACGCACACACACAGGCACACACACGCACACACACACACACACACACACACACACACACACACGCACACACACACGCACACACCTTGTCAGGCTTTATCTCTCGTCTGTCTCCGCCCCTCTAACTCATGACTGAGCAAATCACATCAGGAATGGGCATCTGCTGTGTGTGTGTGTGTGTGTGTGTGTGTGTGTGTTGATTCCAGTTGATATTTCCATGGATTAAATGTATTGTTGCTGTTTGGTGGAAAATATTCAGCAGAGCTGCCACGAGGCTGATGGGAAAGATTTCTGAGGCAAGTCGAGGCACGTGTGTGTGCATGTGTGTGTGTGTGTGTGTGTGTGTGCATGTGTGCTATGATTGTGAATGCATAATTCATGTGTGAAGATAAACCCAGACATTACTTTCATGACTGATGTAAAACGTCGTCACACTTCTTGTTTCCTCTGACCAGCAGATATTCAGTTTACGATGATATAAAACAGAGAAAAGCAGTAAATCCTGAATTAACGACTCGATTAACGACGATCATAATTGCTGATTTGCTTTCTGTTGATTGCCTCGCTGGTTAATTGATGAAGCTGCTCAGAACCAGAGCTTGAGATAACGTTCAGTGTCGGCTGTGAAGCTTCGCCTGCTGTGAGCTGTAATATTACATCATCTCATCTAAAAACGCTAACGAGTCGAGGGACACCGCGAAACACAAAGAGGGAACTCAGGTTACTCGAAGACAGACGCCTGATTTATCAAACTCAGAGTGCTGAAGCAATAGAGAATAGACGTTTGCACATGTAGAATATTTCTGATTTCTGAGGTAAAACAGCTGCAGAGTGTTCGAAGAGGAAAACACAGAAAAACGTGAGCGCGTCCTTTAATATCCTGAGAGAAAAGGAGGGCGAAAGAAGCTGTGTCATGCTGGGCCAGCGTCACACACACACACACACACACACACACACACACACACACACACACACACACACACACACACACACACACACACACACACACACACACACACACTCTGCAGAGATCAATATGGTGTGACGGAGCCAAACGGCTGTGAGTCAGCACTGACTCTCAGCATCTTTCTCTCTCTGTAAGTGTCATTGGTCCAGTTATGTTTTAATACAGAAAACATAAAAAACTTAATTAGAAGACAATTTTAATGACATCTTTAGAAAATGCTAATATTTCTAATACTTCTTTCTCAAATAAAATTTGATCTCAAAAGTAACACTATGATAAAAATGCAGTGGAGTGAAGAGTACAAGCAGTTTCCTCTGACATGGAGTAAAAGTATGAAGTACAAAAATACTACAATAATTTAAAAAAGCTGTACATAAGAGCAGTACTCGAGTGAATGTGCTGAGTCACACTTCTTCAATGTCTTTAACATCATCACCAGGTGAGGATGCTGACTCTTTACCTGGGGCCTGTTAGCTTTTGCTTCAGTCTGTTAGCATGACATCATCGTCGAGTGAGACGCTTGTACATGAGTTTTAGCTTCAGCGTTAGCGAACACAGCTAGCCCAAATCCACGAGTGACAGTCGACATTTCAGCAGTGAAAATAAACAGAAGCTGTCGAGAAGCGAGAAGCAGCTTCTTTTAACTCTGACATCAAGGTCCGATGACAACCAAACGATGAAGAGCTGATCACAGACCAGCAGGACTGATCGTCTGAACCCTCCTAAAAAGTGTCTCTGCGTGACCTCCTTCATTGTTTGGGCTCCACGCATTGATCCTGAACGCTGGCAGACGGCAGGACGAAGGGCACTGAACACATCACGTTCCGCTCTGCGTTATTGATTGAGGTCACCGCAGAATAAAAGCTTCATTTCCAAACTTTGGCGGAACAGAGAGGATGCTGGGTAAACAGTGGGCCTCCTGTGGCTGCGGGCTCTGTTTATAGACTGGTGGGAGTCTGTTTGTTCACTGTGATGTGGCTCATCGAGGTCTGCGTCCACACAAAGGCCTCTCTGTTCGACCTGCTGAGTGTGTGTGTCGGCAGGCTTGTTGGACTTGTGAGGACTCGTGACAGGGACGAGCTTTATGAGGACACTCTGGAGGTCTTCATACCGCCTGCTGGACCGCCGCTTCAGATTAGAGCTGAACTGGGTCTGGGCTAAAGGTCGACTAAGGGTTAAAGTTCAGTTTAATAAGGGATAGACAATGAGTGGTGCAGTGCATGCTGGGATACATCCAGTTGAGAAAGTGACTAAAGAGCTGAAGCACTTCTTCCAGGCGGAGGTGGAAAGTAACTAAGTACATTTACTCAAGTAAACTTGAGTTTCATTTTTAGGTATTTGTACTTTACTTGAGTGTTTACATTTTTATGCTACTTATACTTTTACTTCATGTCAGAGGAACATTTTGCACGTTTTACTGCAGTAAATTTATTTAATGCCTTTAGTTACTTTGCAGAATCACATTAATAATACTAAATACTATAAACCCATAAAATGTGGTAGAATATTATAGATTACTGTAAGATACCAGTAATCAGCTGCAATCAGCCCGACTTTAAATCTAAATTACTCTGTAATGAGCAATTCTGCATGAGTACTTTTACCTTTGGTACTTGAAGTACATTTTCATGCTAGTACTTTGTACTTTTATCATTTTTAATGAAGGACTTTTACTTGTAACTGAGTATTTGTACAGTTAAAACATCAGTGAGAGTCAGTACTTCTTCCACCTCTGCTTCCAGGTCACCTTCTGTTCTACTCACTTTGAGTATTCATCAGAGTGAGTCTGACCTGTTTGTCAGCCTCAGTCTGTGACTCTGCTCGCCACCTGCTGGTCATCAGCTGTCACTGTCTCACATTTTTACCTGAGTCATTTCACAGACCCCAACCCACACTGAAAGGTCAAAGGTCACTGAGATGACCGAGGAACGATGTGATCAGGCAGGTCTGTGATCATCATGGTGGCCCAGACTGATAGTTGTCACTGGATTAGTGATTTTTCTTTGTGTGGTTCTGCTTCGGTGGCCTGGTTCAGTTTTCAACATGTGAACACTGAAAGTCCCCGAAAGCTTTTTGGATTTGATGCTTTCGAGTTATTTTAGAAGAAACAGGCGACTCTGCAGCTGATGTTTGCTGCTCTGTGGGAGCTGTGGCGTCACCCAGCAGACCTTCAGCTTCATTTTCACAGGAAGACGTGATCCATGAGCCGAGCTCCCTCCAGGTCCGGGGACAGGACTCTGGTCCCAGCCTGGTCCAGCAGAGTGGACAGGACGGCCTGGGTCAGGTCAGCCCGGTTCAGATCGGAGCACAGCGACGCCACGCTGGTCCAGACGTCCACGGAAGAGCCGCTGTCCTCCAGGATCACCTCCTCCAACGCTCCTGAGACGACACACAGCGAGGTCAGAGGTCACCTCAGGTCAGGTGGTGTGTTGGTTGAGATTTCCTGCCCTGTGCTGATCTTCATCATTACACTTTCACATCACACTCTGACGACATTCACGGCCGTGTTTTCCTGAAAGTTCTCCGTACAAACACACGAAGGAACACCTGACATGTGGCGCCTCACCCCAAAGTCAAAGTGTTTACCTCGACTGACGAAGCTGTCCAGGAGCTGCAGAGCTAGCTCCTGCTGCTGAGGGTCCGCCAGCAGAGTGGAACAGGCCACGCCCACTGACAAGATGGCCACCTGGCGCCGCTGAGGCTCCGTCAACAGCTGGAGGAGGGAGAGGCTGGGCGAGCGACATAGAACCCACATACAGTCCTCTGAGAGAGAGAGAGAGAGAGAGAGACTCATACACTGATTATTGTGTGAGTTTTAAAACGCACACACACACACACACACACACACACACACACACACACACACACACACACACACACACACACACACACACACACTCTCTGAAAACTAATCAGTGTATCTTCAGGACGTCTGTCTCTGTTTTACGGCGAGTCGTCGAGTCTCTTCAGTCTGACAGACGACAGGCGACGTTCAGTGTCATTAGCTTCAATCACCAACCAAATGAAAAATCAATGGAGGTATTGATCGGCGCTGCCGTCCTGCTGGTCTTCAGGCTCACAGGTCAGACTTTCATTGACACACACCTGCTGTGAGGTCCCTGCAGCGGCTCATGAACTCGGCGGCGCTGTGGATCAGGCCTCTCCTGCACATGCTCAGTGCGGTCTTCCTGCGCAGCCCGCAGGCCTCGTAGGCGACGGTGGTCAACGCCAGACACGTGTCGGCCACGCCGGGGTTCTTCTGAGCATGCTCAGTCAGGACGTCGCCCAGGTCCTCAGAGAAGGTGAGTCTGGAGGGAGGATGAAGACTGTAGAGACCTGAAGAGCAGCAGCGATCATACGAACAGTTCAGATCCAGTGTCGTGTTCACCTGTTGTGGGCGACAGCGTGGACGGCGAGCTGCGTGGCGCCGTGCTGCAGGACACAGCGGACAGCCTCCAGGGAGAGAGCGGCCGACAGCCGGTCGCCGGCCGAGACGGTTGTGAGCAAGGCCTGGAAGAAGAGCAGGAGAGGGGGGACGGCGCCCGGGGGCCCCGTCACACCTGAGAGAGACAGGTGTACAGGAATACAAATTTGTACTTCAGCGCAGTACTCGCATGAACGTGCAGCTGCCGTCTGTGTACGTTTCTCACCTTTAAACATCTCCATGATGTCGAGGCTCCTCAGGACTCCTCGAGGAGATCTGGCAGCGAGGAGAGCAGCGTCCTCATACTGAGCTGAATCAAAGAGCTCCATAAACCTGACAGGGAGGAGGACAGACAGAGACGAGGTCCAGAGAGAGTCTTCAGAGCTCAGATAAACTGATCAGACCTGAACGCAGCACCTGTCCAGGTAATCTGTCAGGAGTCTGGACTCGTCCACGCCTGTCGGCTCGTCGTCCTCAAACAGCTCCGCGTCGATGCTGCGGGCGTCTTCATCCGTCGCTGCAGGACAAACAGCAGGAGGCTGGAGTTAAAGCACCGTGACGCCTTCACTGACCTCCTGTGTTTACGTTCCCCTGAACACATCACCAAGTATCGAGGCAGGTTCCGTTAAATTTCATCTTTTGATTGCAGAAGTGTCTCAGTGTCTCACTGTTTGGCTGTCTGACGTTCTCCAGGGTGGAACCCAGGAGCTCCTCCAGAGGAACCTGCTGCTTCTCGGCCTCCCAGCCGGACAGACGGCCGGACACGAACGTGAGACGCTCGTATCTGTAGACAGACGGACGAGCAAACAGCAGCGGAGACAGAGAGAGGAACATGTTTGCATTCTCCTTTGACGTCTTTGAGCCAAACGTCACGAGTTATAACCCATGAAACATTTTTATCTTCGGAATTGAAACACATTCAATTCATACCAGAATTTCAACAGAACTGGCACCAAAGCTGGACAAACTGGGCAAACTGGGGTCCTTTATGAGGAAACTGATTCAAATGTAGAGATCAGCTGTATATTAAATTCAATCTGATGTTACCTTCCTCCTTTATTTCCCTCCAGGTGTTTCTGGCCTGTATTTTCACATACTTTCCTGAAAACTGTTTCAGTGGCTCTGCTCTTACAGGACTTTCAGTCGGTCGTTCTCGGTGCTCAGCTGGTCTCTGCGGTGCTCGGCGGCCTGCAGCGTGGCGTCCAGCTCGTCTTTGACCTCCAGAGAGACGCTGTGACGCTTCCTGTCCAGCAGAGCAGCTCTCTGGGCTTCGAGATGCTTCAGATGTCGGTCCAGAGCCTCTGGATCCTCTGACTCAGCCACCGTCAAACCTGGGAGACGAGACGTGGACGAGGTGATACAGAGTGAACAATGAGCCCCTCAGTACTGACAGACAGAAAGACCCCACCTCTCCTTCATAGAAGCAAGACACCCACACTGAGACATTAAGCTGTCTAATTTAAAAAAGTTAAGATTTCTGTACACATTAGTGTTCAGGTGGTTTTGTTGTGAGGAAATGTTAATTTATTTCATTTCTGGGACAAATTTGGGAGGTTCTGAAGGACATTTTCCTGTTGGTGGTCGTGTGTTAGATGACGTCTGTCTCTGTTTGCATGCAGCCAACACTGCAGAGACACTGGAGTCTGTATTAAACGACTGCTTCCATTCAGATGAACGGTTACGTGAACTGTCTTGTTTTTGTACAGAAAGCTGGTGAATGTTTCCAACACTTAACACAGTTTATTCACAGGGCCAAAGTATCAGCATCAGGGGTACCAGGTATCCATGTGCTCTGTCCTCTGGATGATTTCTGCCTCCTGATCTCCTCCTGAACTTCTGCTGTGTCCCTCTGAAGGACAAAGATTCTGGAAAGAGACGAAGACAAACAGCCGGTCAAGTCTTTTTCCACATGAAAGACGTGTTCAAACCTTCAGAAAATAGGTTTTCAGGGTCTTCAACAAAATGTCCTCACTGTCCTCACAAAGATATCACAATAACACACACACACACACACACACACACACACACACACACACACCTCTCCCTCAGCTGGGCGGCTCGTCTCTGGCAGGTAATCAGGGATTTGGGGTGTGACGTGGAGGCCGCCACAGCTCGCTGAGCTGTTCTGGCCTCATCCTCCCTCCTCTGCAGCGCCCTGATGACATCATCATAGCCCGACTTTATGGTCAGCAGAAGTCTCCTGTAGGTCGTCGCTCGTGCAATCACCTGTAAGAAGATTCAGTCATCCGGGTCATGATTAGAGTCAGAGGGTTAGGAGTCACCTGAGGACAGGTGTGAATGCTTCTTAGATCTGGAGCATGTAGGTGGTGTTCTTACATGAACATCCTCCTTCACTCCTCTTCCAAACCATCTGTCTTCTCTGTGCAAAATACACCTATCATTGTCCTCCAATCAGTGTCCCTTATGTCTCAGGTGGAGGTGAACTATAAAGCATAAAGCATTGGTCTGTGTGTGGACGTCATGTCTGATCTTCACAGTGAGGCACTGCTGGGACTTGAACCCAGGATCTCCTGTTTACTAGACAGGCGCTTTGACCAGCTAAGCCACAGCGCCTCTGCTGCCTGTGGCCAAGGAGTTTGTTAACTGAGGACGAAAGGAAGACTTCCTGATGAGCCGTCTCTGTAGCTGTAGCTGAGGTGAAATTACAATAAGCGTAAGAGGTTTTAGACAGAAATAATTTCAAGTCAGGTTTTACGTCAGTGTGGATTTTTGTCTTTGATTTGTAAAAAAAAAAAAAAACATCCATGATGTTCAGGTCAAATTTAAAGCCAAATGTTTTAAATAAAAAAACTTGTTGGAGGAAATCATCCCATAAACAACCATGTGGCTTTGGTTGAAGGTGAGGCGCTGATGATGACAACAGATGAAGCAAAGCATTCATTAATGAGGCACTGCTGGGATTTGAACCCAGGATCTCCTGTTTACTAGACAGGCGCTTTAACCAACTAAGCCACAGCGCCTCTGTGAGCTTACAGTGCTCTGATATCAAAGATTCAATCATATCAAAGACATCTCTGAGAAACATTTCCGTCCTCAGCTAAAAGGCTTCTTCAGCTCTGACTGACTGACCAGGTGCTGGATCATTCGTGCTTCTGGATGCTGTAATGATGTTTGTTGAGTGTCCTGAGGCCATGTGTAAATTGGAATATGGGGCTAGAACAGTGACTTTAAATTTTGGCATCGGAGATAAAAATTAGCATTGGAAAAGGAAACTTCATCATTGTCAATTTTCACACTTTGCCTTTTATAACTGAACAGAGCAGATACTATGTGGTAAAATAAACTGGACACAGCCAGGCTAGCTGTTTCCCTTCGTTTCAAGTCTTTATGCTAAGCTAAGCTAAATGGCTGTTGGCTCTAGCTTCGTATTTACCGACCATCTTTCATCTAACTCAGCAAATAAAACAAACATATTAACGACGTTTCCCCCAAATGTTGAACTGTTCCTTAGATAGAAAGCGACCTTATAAACCGCCAACTTTATTTTTAAGAGCCTGGCAACTCATAATGTATTACTGGTTTGTAATAAATCATCAATCAAACCTTAATAAACGATGCCTTTTTAGAAAGTAGTAGTGAAATATCTCCCCATCGTACGTGGAGACAGTAGATACCTGACTGAACACAGAGCGGTAGACGCTGTACCGGAGCGGGTCCGGGCCTTCCTCCGGACACTGCAGGTACTGCTTCTCATGCCCAATAAACTCATACAGAGACTGGAAAAACCTCTCATCGCTCTCACATATCAAAATGTTGGGTGTTGAATGCCTGTCTTCTTTTCCTGAAGATGAACTGTTTGAGTTCGGTGGCTCACACATTGTTATTTCCACTAACTTTCCCTCTCCACACTGAAGCCTCTGGTTTGACTCTCGACCGGGAGACCGTCTTTCTAAAAACTCCCGTTACTATGGTTACTCTGAAAGTGAACCTGGGAGTTAAGGTTTTCAAAAGTTTGGTGTATTCTTTAAATATACTAAATTATGTGTCGTAACATAATTTTTAGGCTAACATTAATATAGATACGGTTGACAAAAGGACGCTAAACGACCCCAAAATCGAACGATTGTAAATATTTTCGATCAGGCACGATGACCGTTACCTACTCCGTGCAAATGCGGGCAGAAAACCCCGTCGCTCGCTCCGAAAGCCCTCTTCTCATGATCCGCCATTAGGAGTGAACCTGTGGTAAGATCGTGCTCTGTGTTTTATGAAGTTATTGTCAAAAATAACGATATTTAAGAGAATGTTTCACCACAAACAACAAGGTTAAAGCTTTATGTGTGTTCCCGTGTAGGTGGGTTGAACGCCAGGATGCAGATTTTCGTCAAGACCCTCACGGGGAAGACTATAACCCTCGAGGTGGGTGAGACGGACTGTGATGGAGGGATGCGGCGTTCAGTGACAGAATTTACTTCACTTCACTACTTAACAAATTAGGATGAAATGTCACATTTAATCTCATTAATAGTCATCTGTCAACTTCTGTGGCGCTAGTATATGTTTGAACTCTACTAAAGTGGGTGTCATGCACTGGTACGTTTATAGCTAAGCTAACTGTTAGCTGCTAGCAGTTACCCAAAGCACGTTAAACACGTGTTGCAGACATCAGCCGATTTAACGGGACCGTGTTATCTTCACGAAGTGTCCAACAACGTCTCGTACCGAGTTATAATTACATGTCTATGTTACGGATACGTTTTGAGAGTTTGTACCCAACATGTGACCGTAGCTTTGACCGGAAGAGCGTGTCCTGGCTGATCTGACTTCTGTTATTTTTTCCAGGTTGAGCCTTCAGACACCATCGAAAATGTCAAGGCTAAGATCCAGGACAAAGAGGGTGAGTTACAGAGGGGCTTGATTTGTTTATGTGCTTCTTTGATGGCAGATTGAGACAGAATGAGATGAGGAATCAGTGAATTACTCAGCAAACCTTCTTTCTGAAGCACAGATATCAAAGTAACGTAGCTTCTTAAATGTGAGGAACTACGTGTTTTTATATCTTTGTAAACTTTGTGTCTTTGGATTTTGGGCTAATCAAACATTTGAAGGCGTCCCATTGAGCTGTGGGGAATGAAAACAGTCTTCAATACTTCATATTACTTATGGACAAAACTATTGAATAATACTCATGAGAGCAGCTTCCTGTCAGTTAATGGCCCATAATGGTTTTAATGCACAACTTGATAATTGTTGGTCTTTGTAAAACAACAATCAGTGTTGCGTTTATCAGTTTGTGTTTTCTCATGTGGAGGCTAACATCTGGTTTCCTTCGGTTTTTCTGAGTAACAGACAAAGTTTTACACGTTTTTCTTGACGGCACCACGTTCTGTTCATCACATTCAGTCTTCACTGAAGCTTTGAGTTTATACTGAAGCTCGTTCTGCTGCATCGTCTTCAATACGTTTAGTCAGATTCAGTCTGTTTGACATCTCTGAAAAGGTTTAGCTGCACTAAAATTGAAGACCTTTCTGGGTTTGAACACAGTTTGGCTGCTCGGTTGGTTTGAAACGGCTTTAATGAACAATTAATGGTTCAATTCAAGTGTTAAAGTAAAAACATCTGAGGAGAAAAGAGATTAAATGTAACAAAAGGGGCTGTCATAACAATAAACCAGTAGGATTAATTTGCTGAATATGAGGTGATTTTGATGGGTTGAAATTCCTGAAATGGTTCATATTTCAGAGGTAATTGTTCAACTTAAAGTCTCAATAAGAATGAAGCAAACTGGAAACCAGTGAAGTTGTGAATGATGCGTCCAGCAAATACTCAGATTTGTAACTGGATTTTTTTATTGCTTGGATAAAATTTATTTATTTATATTGTGTGTTTTAGGTTTAAATGAATAAAACACAGCTGTTGGATGATGATGATGTGTTTGTTGACCTGGTCGGTCCAGTGCTGGTGTTGATGTGCTGGTTTCTCGTCTGCAGGTATCCCTCCTGATCAGCAGAGGTTGATCTTCGCTGGAAAGCAGCTGGAGGACGGACGCACGCTGTCCGACTACAACATCCAGAAGGTGAGCGGAGAGCAGGAGACTGCAAACCAACAAACTGAAAGTTGTGCTCGTGTTCAGAAGCTGCTTCTGTCCGGTCTGAATCTAACTGTTAAACTCCAGCAGAGAGCAAAAATCATGTTCTTGACCTCAGGGTGCGAAATGGAAGAAAAGACAGGAATGTTAGTTTAAAACCTTAAAAACATGAGCCGACATTATCAATGAAACGTGCAGGAATAAGTGACATTATGTCAAAACATCTTTGTGTTCGAGGTGTTAGCATGCTAACTATGCTAACTATCCTGTCTTATAGTAACACTTCACTTCAAGAGTCGAGTTTGTTTCATGAGTCCTCTCAGCTTTAGTGCAATAATTCTAACAAAATCATCTCAAATGAACTGTTCTTCCACCCGTTTTCCTTATTACGCAGAAAAATAACATCTGTTAACAGAGCTAAGAGTTTAACTCGTTAACTCGTCTTAAAACACATTTCGTTCAAAGTCAACGGAAGCAAAACTCACCTGAACCTTCTTTGTTTGTCTCCACTGTTCAAACGATCACCAGCTCTGGTTTCATTCAGACCTGAAAGTATTCAGCCGTGTGCCATCTGTGCCGAACCATGCTAACTTTGACCTCCTTCACGGGAGCTGCACTGTTTCTGCTCGACACACACGATGAGGCTCCAACTGTTAAATGTTGAGCTTCTCCTCCTCTTCCTCAGGAGTCCACCCTGCACTTGGTGCTGAGGCTGCGTGGTGGTGCCAAGAAGAGGAAGAAGAAGTCTTACACCACCCCCAAGAAGAACAAGCACAAGAGGAAGAAGGTCAAGCTCGCTGTGCTGAAGTACTACAAGGTACGAACACCGGAGTCTTAAAGCCTGTTTAATGCTGTTCAGTATCAGATGCTTTTAATCTGAAGGAGCCGCATGTGGACGTTCAGACATGTAGTCAAACACGGTGCATCCAATTTATGATTGCAGTCATAAATCAGCTTTAATCCGAGAACTCTGAACTCCAGCTGGAAATGTTTTGTCTCCAGGTCGACGAGAACGGTAAAATCCACCGGCTGAGGCGCGAGTGTCCCGCTGACGAGTGCGGCGCCGGCGTCTTCATGGCGAGCCACTTCGACCGTCACTACTGCGGGAAGTGCTGCCTCACCTACTGCTTCAACAAGCCTGAGGACAAGTAGACAGGGACAGACTGAAGGGCGTCAATAAAGACAAATGTTTGCCACAACTCAGAGACTCTGTGTTTGATCTGAAGGTGAATTTACTGACAGTCGGTCGGGTGGTAACAGCTGTGCAGCGTTGACTTCTGACCAGCTCACAGTCGTACAGTTACAACACCTTTCATCTGGTAATAAAGCTTTCCAGGAATTATTCTGTATCATGATAGAGCAGCTGAACACTATTCCAAACAAATGTATTTATGACTCTTCGTCATCGGGCAGATTTCTCACTAAAATTATGTCGGCTGAATTTTTTTTTTCCATAGGAACAATAATGAAAAATTGTAGACCAAATTAAGTTACACTGACAGAAGACTTAAAGCTACTCCCTTTGTTGGTTTGTGTCACTGCTGCCTGATGGTCCAGAGTTTAACTGGTCTGAAAAACAATCAGTCACATCAGGGTTATTTTACGGCCTCCGGGCTGATGGAGCCACTCCTGCGCTGTAAATACATTTACTCAAGTAATTTCTACTTCCTGGTACACAAGTTTTACAATTCAGAGCAGATATTGTGCTTTTTACTCTTCAGCTACTAGAATCCAGATTCACATTATTGCAAAATCCAACCAACACTTAAGAAAACTGAGAGTTGTATCCATAAAGCTTTATTGATCACAAACTATCCCACACGATATAAATTTGGACCCAAATCCAAGTATTTGTCATTTTAGAGTGATTAATACATTAATGCAGTCAGTATGAACCAGTGTACAGAGTACTTACGGTATTTAAAGTAGAGCTTTAAATGCAGTGTTTCTACGCTGAGTACTTATTACGTATACAACTGGATACGTCATTTTCATTGATTGCTAGTTACTAAATTGAGGGCAATTTCTGGGCCCCAGAAGTCTGAATGTGATTAAAACACCACGAACTGATCTGCGCTGAGGCCGTCAAAAGTTTCACGTGACCGTCACTACATTTCCCATCATGCAGTGCGGTGACACTGCAGGTGACACTGAAACGTTCATTCTCATGATAGTTTCTACTTTTCATTCTGACCTGTTATCTTTTCAGAACATAGCATTAGCATTAGCAAGCTAACAGCTTGCTTCGCACTAATGTTAACTTCGCACTAATGTTAGCGGTTAACTTCTGTCAGTTAAACCTCCTCAGCCCTCATTTCCTGTCCACATCCTGCTGTCTGATGTTGGACAGTAAGGACCAGGGCCAGGTCTCCTCTGAGCCGGTCGAAACACTGCAGCGTTGGACTACCTGAATTCACCTGAGATAACAAACCTGTACGTAACCAGTCCAGATCTGAAGCTCCTGATCTGAAGGACCAGGTCCCTGTGACGCGTCCAGCTGCTCCACAGAGCTCACTGACGTCCTGTCTGTGGACCAGCAGCAGAACAGGTGAGACAGCGGCTCATCAAGCTGCTGTCTGCCATCGAGTCAGTGAACTCAGCATCACGTTAAGCAAACAGGAGAGACAAACATTAAAATCCACGTTTATTAAGACCTGGACTGAAGCTGCTGTCCAGTCTGAATCCTGCCCGCAGAGTTTAGAGATACAAAATCATTTAGGACATTTATTTTATCTCATAGCTTTGACTGAAGTAAAAATATTTGCCACAGTTTCTTTATTTTGACCCTATTTTTATCCGTTGTCGCTCATTAGGTTTTCCTCTTTGTGGCAGACACGAGCTTCCGTACATCAACCAAACAACAGATGAGCGGGTGAAAGAAGACGCGCTGACGCTGTGACATTGTGTACTAAAATAAGGTTATTTACTTAAAAATCGTTACATTGGACAGACTGTATACAGAGTTTTCATTTCCTTGGTAAACTCATAAGGCACCGAACCAGATGCTGTACAAAACAACAACACCACCGAAAAACAAAAAGACATTAAAGATTTACATATTAGAGATTATTCCTATACTGGGCTTCTCTTGCATATTTATTACAGAGGAAACACTAAGTTACTGCTCTTAAATAGCTACTGTATGAACGGTTAGCTTAATCCTCTCTCTCTCTCTCTCACACACACACACACACACACACACACACACACACACACACACACACACACACACACACACGCACACGCTCTCTCTCTCACACACACGATTTGAGCGAGCGTGCACACGGAGCCGACACGTGCACGTCGTCCTGCTGCTGAGGAGAGAAAACCAACACAAACATTTAAAGGAACAGTCCAACAGTCTCAATAAATCCTCTTTTTCATCCACAGAGGTCCAACGTGTGTTTAGCGTAGCTTAGCACAAAGACTGGAAGCAGGGGAAAACTGCTAGCATACATCTGCTGCTAACATCGCAACATCTCACTTTTAGTTTCCAAACCTGTTCGATAAACCAGATTAAACTAATGAACCAAAGAGATCTGGAAGTTAGAGGTGGATTTTTTTCCTCTCTTTTGGTAGTGCTAGGCTAACAGTTTCCCTCTGCTGCCAGTCTTTGTGCTAAGCTAGGCTAACCACATCTAGACAGTTTCCCAAATAAAATTAAATATTTCTTGATTTTAATGCAGTAAAAAGAAAAAAATGACTGTTATTTTGGAACAAATGAATCTCAGACAGCCAATCAGGATACTCAGTTAAACTTTAACAAATGTTTCTCGAAGTCAGAAGTAATCTGATTGGACGGGGGCAACCTCAGTGGGCGGGGCTAAAGTTAATCTACGTACTGTTTCAGAAAAGCTGAGTGACAGACACAACAAGAACAACCCTGATCAAGAGTTGAATGGTGATTAAAGAGTGGCGCCCCCTGGCTGGAGGGTTGGCACTCTGCTCCTTTGGCTCCACCCACTGAGGCCTGACTCATCCAATCAGATTCTTCAGCAGCTCCACCTCTTTGTGACTTATATACGATCTGGTGAGACAGACAGACACGAACCAGGATGAGGACAGACAGACAGACAGGACGGGAGACGTCTCCGTAGCGACTCCGTTGTCTCCTGCGAACGTCTCTGAGGAGTCGGCTGGACGTCAACACCACTGCAGCATAGTGTTCTGGTCTTTTACATCTTCTCATGAGTAGGCACGGCATCTAATGATAACATTTATTTACACATTAAAATTCACATATTATAATAGTACCTTATTTTTTATAATTAACTCTACTTTAGAGTGGAGATATATTTCAATATGGCAGGAGAGCTCAGTCCTGAAGAGAAATAACAACAAAAATTGGCATTTGTAGCGTTTTGAAACAGGCAGAAGTGGAGGAGGCGAGGCCGCTCCTCCTCCCGCCTCCACAGGAAGTCCTCGTCCACATTATCGTCTCGTTTGGCTTTCACAGAAAGCGTCACACCGGGAGGAGGAGGAGGAGGAGAAAGGACTCCATGTTTGTTTCCAGGCTGCTCCTGGAGGAAGGAGGAGGAGACGCACAGTTCGGCCCTGAGGCGGGTCCTTTTCTTATCTCCCAACTTCTCCTCCTCTTCCTCCTCCTGATGAAGAGTGATGAACTGAGCCTGGGGAGGCCGGTCTGGTCCGATCCGGTCCAGTCCAGGTCAGGTCGAACGTGTTCTGGGTTCGGGAGAATCTGGCGGCGCTGGGACGAGGGGGAGGAGGATGAGGAGGAGGGCAGTCAGATCTTGATGTCCTGGGACTCCACCATCTTGGCGAGCGTCTTCTTCACTCTGAGGATGGTGAGGCGGGAGGCGGGGTTATGAGCCCAGCACTCTGACATCAGCTTCAGCATGGCCCGAAGACACTGCGGACACACACACACACACACACACACACACGCACACGCACACGCACACAGATAGACAAACATTATTCAGGGGACAGGAAGTCGTCTGAGACCAACCACAGAAACCCTCTGTTCTGCTTTAAGATAAGATTAAGTTAAGATAATGCCTCATTGATCCCCACAGGAGGACACTGGGCTCCAGAGGAGCTGATCACGTCACGGCTCACAGATGAAAAACAGGCCTGTGGTTCAACAAACCAGGAAACCACACCGTCCTCCTTCAGCCATGCTAGCAGCTAAATGCTAACATCAGTAGGCTAACACGATCGTTATGACAGTGCTAACATGCGGATGCTAAGCAGTTTAACATGTTCATCAATCTTAGTTAAGCATTGTAGTATGCTAACATGAGCTCATTAGCAGTAGACACAGTCCAGCTGAGGCTGATGGGAATGTGGTCAGTTCTGCAGGTGTTTAGTCATAAAACAAAGTGCTGGACACATTCAAATGTCGACCTGATGATGGCGCTAGAGGACAAGTCAAAGGATCCTCAGTAGGATTCATCCTCTGGGGATTAATACTCTCTGAACCACATTTTGTGCCGAACCAGGTCCTTCTCACCAGCTGTGCTTTGTGTTTGGTGCTAATTAGCAAATATTAGCATGCTAACAAGCTGAACTGGTTGTACCTGTTAAAGATCAACATGTTAGCATTGTCACTTTGATCATGTTAGCATGAGGATGTTGGCCTTTAGCTAAAAGCACTGCTGTGGGGTCTTCTGGGGTCTGTGGTCTCACCTCGTCACTGTTCCAGCGGTTGGACACTGTGGGCCGCAGACCTTTAACACAAACCACCTCCAGCATGTCCTCATAGGAGGGGTCAGAGGGCACCATCTCATAGTACGGCAGCTGGTAGTCTTCCACGATACCTGAGCAGAGAGACAGTGACACAAACCGGCGTTAACTCACCTGAAAAAACGTTTCCTCACTGGGCTGAACGTCTCAAGAAGTCAAAGGAAAAGTTTAGTTAGAGTCAGAGCTGAAGCACACGGGAGCATTCGTCTGGATTTGTTCATAAACAAACTTGGAATATTCTCGTTTACAGGATGTGACTGGTCTCATCAGACGGACTCGACCAGCTGAACCGACTGCAATAACGCTTTCCACCAGCAGGCGGAGCCACCAGTACATCTCATTAAACTGGAGTTCTGCTCTGTGCTCATCTGATCAGACAGGAAACAGCTGACAATTATTTAGAAATATTAAACCTTCTGAATATCACAGCAGAGTACTGAGCCACAGGACATCTCTGCTGGCCAATCACAGCAGAGTATTCAAACCCTGGAATAACAAATCATCAGCTGACTGCAGTTTGGACTCCTGACGTCTGATTCCTTCTGATCTTTGAAGAATACTTAAAAGGATCACATTCACTTCCCACAATGCACTGGGAGTTATCAGGATCACATGACCTTAGCGACTCCTTCATCAGCAGCCATGTTTTCAACGTGTTCGTCTCCAAACTGGAACAACTTCTGTTCACTTTCAGCTACTTTTCACTTTTCTTTCGATTGACTGATCAATCATCTGATCGCTGTGGCGACTCACACCAATGTGAAACCCTGCTTGTGTGTTCAAACCCTCAGTGGCCACTTTATTAGGGACGCCTGTTCAGTCAATAAACCGTTCTGCCATAAATAAACCTGACACCTGTAACGTTCAGGTCGTTTTGACGCTGTCACACATGATGCGTGTATGTGAGTGTACGCGTACCTCCGGTCACACAGCGCCTGGCCATCTCCCAAATGACGAGGCCGTAGCTGTACATGTCGGCCATGATGTAAGCCTGGAAGTGGTTCTTGTTGAGGCTCTCATCCAGGACCTCGGGGGCCATGTAGCGCCGCGTCCCCACCCGAGTGCTCAGAGGGATGTCCACCTCGTTAGTGTCGCTGCGGCAACAGAAATGACAGTGATGTCCAATCAGTGCCAAATCAGAACCAAAAATTAAACACCATTAAACTCCCAAATTTCTCATTTTTGGGAGAAAACTGGACTGGAGACGCTGCTGCCTGACATAATAAATATAGTGAGCCAATTTGAGGATTTAAATGCAGGTGAGTCTCCGTCCTGTGCAGGAGCGCAATGCTGATAACGTGCTGAAAAGCAGCGCACCTGTTGAACTTGACGGCGAGGCCGAGGTCGGCGATGCAGCAGGTGCCGTTCTTCTTGATCAGGATGTTCTTGCTCTTCAGGTCTCGGTGGGCGATGGCCGGTTTGCCCTGCGTGCCGTAGATCTCGGTGTGCAGGTGGCAGAGGCCGCAGGCGGCAGAGAACGCCAGGCGCAGCAGGGACTGCGTGTCCAGCGTGGTCAGCTTCAGGTAGTCGTACAGAGAGCCGTTCTCGTGGTAGTCGGTGATGAGGAAGAGCTGCGTGAAGGCGCCCGTGCCCTTGATGTCGGCGGCAATGAAGCCTGCGGGAGGGAGACGATGGACAGGTCAGATCGCCGCTGATGAGGAAAATGACACAAAGACTGCAGCGTGTTCGCTCAGAGTTCATCCAGGTCATCCTAGACGTTACAGAGGATTACTCCTGCAGACGGTCTGTGCATCTGCAGCACGAGAGGACGCAACAAGTCTGTTAGAGAGCGACACTGAGGAACAATCTGCCGCACGTACACACACACACGCACACACACGCACACACACGCACACACACGCGCACACACACACACACACACACACACACACACACACACACACACACACACACACACACACACACACACACACACACACACACACACACACACACACACACACACACACACACACACACACACACACACACAAACGCACTCTCTGAAAACTAATCAGTGTATCTTCAGGACGTCTGTCTCTGTTTTACGGCGAGTCGTCGAGTCTCTTCAGTCTGACAGACGACAGGCGACGTTCAGTGTCATTAGCTTCAATCACCAACCAAATGAAAAATCAATGGAGGTATTGATCGGCGCTGCCGTCCTGCTGGTCTTCAGGCTCACAGGTCAGACTTTCATTGACTTTCTGCAGAACGCTGCTGTTTGCTGCTGCGTTCAAAGGAGAGGTTTCAAACCACTGGACTCAGCGTAAAATTAAAGGATCACTCAATAATGTGCCTTCAGCGTCTTAGATGGAGGACAAGATGTCCCTGATGTGAACAGACATCTTCCAAAGTTTCTGTCTGTCTCATGACAAATTCTCTCTTTTCGTCGTCTTATTTGGGCCAACATAGTAACAAAAACAGAGAAGTCTTCATGTTCGATCTCCTGACTGACTTTCCTTCGATCTCCTCTGCTCTTACAGAACCTGTGGTATGAGAGAGCGGTCGTACCGAGGATGTTCTCGTGTCTCATCAGGACGGTCTGGTAGATCTCCGTCTCTCTGAACCAGCTGGCCTCCTCTCGGGTGAAGAAGACTTTGACGGCCACCTTCTCGCCCCTCCAGCGGCCCAGCCACACCTCGCCGTACCGGCCTTTACCGATCTGACGCACCATCTGGATCTGCTTGGCGATGGTCCGCTGTACCTGAGCGGCCGAGAAAGGAAGACGAACAGTGTGGATGAAGAGGAGAGACAGGAGGTTAAACCGCTGATTCAACTCAAACTGAGTCAGTGCAGATCTTACCAGCAGGGGGAGCCCAGAGCCGCTGCCGGAGCTCTGTGATTGGTGGATCAGGTCTTTGAGCGACTCCCCAGCAGGGATGAAGACTTCCTGCTCCAGATCCTTATGATACCGCTGACGCTCACTCTGCCACTTATACCTGAAAACACACACACACACACACACACACACACACACACACACACACACACACACACACACACACACACACACACACACACACACACACACACACACACACACACACACACACTTCTAAACCTCGAATAACAGACAGTTTAATCTGCTGGATTAAACCCAACAGTCACTTCTGCCTGAGAGACAACAGGTTTGTGCTGTGGTCCAATCATCTGCTTCATTAAAGGTCACATGACAGAACATTTTGTCTCAGTCAGCTGAGTCAGCTGTTAGCAGGTCACCCACAGATACAGGTGATGTCCTACCTGTAGTAACAGACCACGGTGACACAGATCAGAGTGCAGCAGCAGACCGTCATGGAGATGAGGAAGGCCAGCCAGTGGGGGCTGCCTTCTGGAAACATCCAGAGAAAAGAAAAGACTGCGTTAACTCAGGTTTACATTCAGCTGGTAAACACCTGAATCACTCGGCCAGGTGAGCGTAAATGTTACCAGTAGGGGCCTGAGGGGGGAGGGTGGGCTGCAGGTCTCTGTTGCAGAAGTCGGTGTTGCAGCACTCGATGGTCCTCCTGGTCTGAGCTTTGGGAGAGTCCTGTCAATGAGACCGACCACACAATGAATCAATGAGCCTCACCTGAGCAGCTGACGCTCTTCAGATCAGGCCTGAGTCTGATCCACCATTTAAATACAGAGCCTGTTCTCACGGAGCGCTGACGTGACCAACATTAGCAAGTTTTTAAAACGAGGTCCTCACAGCAGCAGGGAAACCCAGCCGTTAAGCAGTGATGACGTCACCGCCTGCAGCCATAAATCAAACGGCTCCTATAATTCATTTCCACTTCGCTGCACCAAGGTACAGAAAACAAGCTGCACTCAGGTAAATCAGCTCAGCTGCACACACGAAGCCTGCACATAAACAACCTCTACTGACGGATATCATAAACCTGAGCCTTCATAAAACAGACGTCTCACTGTCTATGAACGTACACTTCAGTGTGTGTGTGTGTGTGTGTGTGTGTGTGTGTGTGTGTGTGTGTGTGTGTGTGTGTGTGTGTGTGTGTGAGTGTGAGTGTGTGTGAGTGTACCTTGCACTGGAAGTGTGAGCCTTCATACTTCATGCAGCCGGAGGTGAGGATGGCTTCACCGTGCTCATCCTCCTCGATGATGGCGAAGCACTGACCGTTGGTCCTGAGGGGAGACGGAGACAGACACATGCACACACACACGGATCAATAACAATGATCTGAGCTTTCTGAAGCTGATCATCAACTGTCCTCTGTTCCATCGTCTTGTTTCTGAGTGGCTGCGTGTCTTCAGGGCTCAGAAACATTCACTGTGTTGTGTCTCTACTCACTGGCAGGTGTTGTTTGTGGCGTCCTCAGGACAGTGTCCGGAGCAGTAGCAGCTGAGGAAACGGGCGGCGTCCTCGGGCGCGATGGTCGAGTCCTCGCCAGGCCGCCGAGCCTCAGGTTTCACCCCCGTCCCCTGCAGGACGTGGTCCGGGTTCTGACCTGCAGCTGGACGGAGGAACACAAACTGACTGAGAACAAGATTCAACAGAAGTGTGATGATCTGCAGCTCAGCGTGACGCAAGTGTCGAAGAACGACACGAATCAGAGCGATCAGCTGCTGATCAATACTCTATGTCCAATCTGAGGTCCGGGAGCTGGGACAGAGTCTGGAGAACGGACTTATCAGAGTGACTCCTCCTGGAGGTGAAACATTCCTCCTCTATCAGCAGAACAACAGCCAGGGAGGAGGAGGAGGACGTGACGAAGCTCCATATAAGGACCACAGGTTATTTATACTGATGGAGGTTCACTGCACCAACTGTGAGCGAGCACCTTCATCATCTTCACTGAGAAACTTTGATTCTACTTCAGAAACATTACAAGTAACCCAAAGTGATGAGATCAGGGGTCAGAGGTCACAGCAGGCAGGTGAACATGACTCCAGGTAACTGAACCGTCCTCCACCACACCTGAACTGTCCTCTTAAACGTCTTCTTTAATCATGAGCTCAGCTCAGTCATCCATCTTTGATCGTACCTGGATGTGATTATTATCTGATTCATTAACGAGCCTCGTTAATGATCAACACCTTCGTTCCTTCCTGTGACATTTTCTCATTTTCAGCTTCTTTTCAGATTCATCGCCTTCAAGTGTTTCATCCAACCAGCAGACGAGATATTCAGTCTGCTGTTTCAAAGCAATTGATCTATTTTCTGTCAATCAACTGATCATGAAAGAACAGATAAGGAGGTGAGACAGGGAGGAGAAGTCTTAATCCCTCCATCGCTCTGCCTCCTGCTGCTCCTCTCCCTCCTCAGAGTGAGAGCAGACGGCTTGCTGTCATGTCTGGACATGAACGACCTGCCCGTCCCTCCGCGGCCGCCGCAGACGTCGTGTCTTCTGTAAAGCAGGTCCTGAGGTTCAGAGACGGAGCTCGGCGTCTCAGCGGAGAATCAGACAGACATCTCCTGTGACTGTGCAGACCGGAACGCAGACGCTGACTCATGTTTGACGGACGAACGCAGGAAAAAGAGGAGAGAGGCTTTGACGAGCTGATGACATCTGCCTCACACTGAGCTGAGTCGGCACATTAAAAACCTCGCTGACGCTCTGAGCGCGTGAACTGAACTACGTTTAGCGTTCGGTGCTGTTACAAAACAGTTTGACAGCAGTTATTTCCTCAGATTAAAGCTCCATGTTGGATGACATGTACAGTGCTGATTGGTGCTCTGCTCCCGCTGACCTCTGACCTCCCTGAGTGCAGTCAGAGGAGATTAATCTGGACAGGAATGTTTTCACATTTAAACTGAAGAAACCGAAAAATAAAAAACACTGTGCAATGATGTCATCGCCGTCTAGACCTGAAAGACCGCCTCCTTCTTGGGTCAGGGCAGCTCTGATTGGCTGCAAAGTTCTGACTGACTTGAGCGAGGAGGAGGAAGAGGAAGTGGAGGGATGGTGGGTGTGTTGAAGCTGGAAATGGCTGCTCTGTTTCTGAGTGTGTGTGCGTCTCCATCCACATGTGTGCTTAATTGTGCCGGCAGTCAGAGTGGAGACTGAGGTCTGGCAGAGAGCACGCTGGGTAATCAGAGACTCTCCATGTGCTCTTAAAGTCACAGCGCTGCTGCAGACCGACTGTTTATTTACATGCAGCAGCAGCAGCAGCCGCCTGATGAAATGCTCTGATCTGCCGTCTTCTCTGCTCAAACATTGGACGAGCTGGACGGACGTGAGGCTGAGACGTAAAGTCAGCCGCTCTGCTCCCACGCAGAGGATTTAAGAGGATAGCGCTCAGCAGACTGATCAATACAGCTGAAACAATTAGTCAATGACAAGAATGATAATCAACTATTCTCATAATCCATCGTTTGCTTCTCAAATCTTTGTCACGTCTTCGCAAACTTAATAACTTCTGGTTTTGGACAAAATCTGAGGACATTGATGTGTCTCACATTCTGGACATTTCAACATTCCAAAGAATTGCTAATGAAAATAATGAAATATACTTCAGAAAATGACAGCAGTACAGCGATCCCATCAGAACAAAGTGTGTCATTAAATAGAAGGACTTCATCGAAGCAGAGGAAATGAACGTATGGAGGAAGGAATGTGGGCGAGCTGCTGGTCGAAGCAGACTGGAGAGCGCTTGTTTTAGCTTCTGCCATGTCCCAGTCGCTGTGGTCTGCAGACGCAAAGTTAGCTGCTCCGCTCTCACGCAGAGAAACTTTACGACTGTGAGTTAGTCAACAATGACTCACAGACTGCAAATATGCAGAGTAATAAAGAAGATATGATCGAACTCTGCTGACAGCCGCGACGAGACAAAGACGAATAAAATGTGCAAAAGAAGAAAAAGATGGAGAACAAACACTGGGTTGAAAATGTACTTAAAGCATTCAAAGTAAAAGTACACAGAGAACACATGGATGCCTGTTATTATAATACTATTACTATATCATTGCATTATCATTACTTAGCATTAATGTGTCAGAAGTATTTTATGGTTTCAAAGTGTTTCTCATATCATTTATCGAGTGTTTGGTTTGTAAAATGTGAGAAAACTCCTTCCCGTGTGTGACCAGCAGTCAAAACATCACATTTACTCCACAACTGTACTTCAGTATACGTCTGAGGTATCTTACTCAGTCGCTTTTCGCTTTCATGCTACTTTGTACTTGTACTCCACTGCATTCCTCTGACAGCTGAAAGTACTTTATATTAGATTTTATATTCAAAGCAGCAAAAGACTTCATGGTTTTGGCTTCTCAGGTGTGAAGATTTGCTGCTCATCCTCCTCGTAAGTGACAGTAAACTGAACAGTTGTGCTTTCGAGAGCGCTTGTTTTACTTCCTGCTTCGTCCCAGCTGCACCGTTAACCTGCAGCGTGTACGACGGAGAGCCACCTCGACCATTATCTGAAAGTCAGCGTTATCGACTGAACTGTGCCTAGAAGGTAAACTCCACCCGCCTGGTGCACGAGGCATGGTTAAACAAACTAGTGATGTGTGAATACTGAGTGACTTCAGGCTGCTGGAACAAACTAAAATGAACGGAGACGACGAATTCAATTTTCAATTTTACAAGCAAACACTGGACAGAACTGAATGCTACTGATGCTACAATCAGATGATTGAATATAATCATTTTAAATGTGACCGTGTGGTTGTTTTTTTGTGGCTTTTTGGTATTTGTGTTTTCAAACTCGACTGTCTCGGGGGGAAAAAATAAAAATAACGTATTGTTAAATGAACTGGGTGATAAACATCTCTGTGGCTCCAATGAAGTCTGCAGGGAATCACCAACAACTCCTTAATAACGCCTGCTGCTCCAAACAGACAGACAACAGTGAAGAGGAGGGAGGATGAAGAGGAGGGAGGATGAAGAGGACAGGCCAGATTCAACCACAGTGAAACCCAGAGAGAAGGATCAGTGCCACCTCCCTCTGCTGCAGGGACGAGGAGAGGAAGAGATGAAGAGCGAGTGTACGAAATGAAGAGGAAAAGAGAGCAGGACAAACTGCATCCTGAAGCCGAAAGGTCACAGGAACAAAAAGCCTTTTAACTCAGGATAACATGATTAAAGCCAAACGCCTCCCAGTGAACACACAGTACGTCAGCAGTGGGAATCACGAGTCCGGTTCCAGCCTCAGTGTCAGGATCTGATTCAGAATCTGCTCGCGATCTCTTTGTGTAAATGAACCCAAACAGGCAGCTCAGATACACGCTGAGGAGTCATTTACTGACCAACATCTCTGGTGGTGTTGTCTCCAGGAGGAAAGATCAGCCTCTTAGCTGCAGCGCTGCTTCCCCCTGAACTGAAAGACCTTCAGTGTGTGTTTGCTGCACTGAGGCCTCACAGCCGACATCCAGAGAGGAGAAGCTGGTTTTCTCCTGTTACGAGCCGTCATCACTTCTGCAGGTCGACAGGAGAGGACGACGCATCCTGAGCTCAACCTCAGCTTGTCAAATCCACCTCCTGATACGACATCCTGCACCACTCCTGTCACCTCTCCGCCCCTCAGCAGTCACTCCACGACCTGGCGATTATCTGTCACAGACAACTCAAACGCTGTCTTTGTCATGCTGTCAAACACTTAAGAGATTGAGTAGGAGAGGAAAAACAGTCTGATTATATCCACAGCTGCAGAGTAATTTCAGGTTAGTTTAGACGATTCTCATGATTCTGTTTCTGCTGCAGAAACTGGATCATCAGGCTTGGTAGCAGCACTGAACTGTCTCACTCACGTCATGGTTTTATTTTGAAGGGATTAGTCTGCACATGAGAAACAAAAATAAAAGTTTAAATCTGAACGTCCTTCCTGTCACTGCAGTACGTCTCCATCCAGGTCTGCTCCTCTTTGTTTTCCACTTTTACAACCACAACCCTTTTCATTAAAGCAGCGCCGACAAACACCATCTCTCCTCTCTCCACTTCCTCCCCGAGATGTTTATTCGGCTGACCCTGTGTCGCCGTGGTGACGACAGTCCGCCGAACCATCCCCAGTGAGGTAATTACCGTCCAACGCTCATTAAAACCTCAAAGCGACGAGACGACAGAGCTGAGCTGGGAAGTAAACCCCCCTCAGGTGACGTCCCGTTGACAGTTCAGTTTATATCAGAACAATACGATCACTGTCTACAACACGTCAACACGTCCCGCTGACCGTCTTCACCGACACGGACGGACATGAACACGTTTAAAGGACGTTTTCCACCAGCTGATCTGTTCTACTCCAGCAGAAAACCGAAGATATGTCACAATATAAAACGCCAAGCTCCTGTTTGGAGAGTGAAATCAGCCTCTGTCCACTCTGTCTTCATTCACTGCGGCAGAAAAACTCCAGAGACGGGAAATAAACACTGTTTCAAAGGGTGAATATGTCTCCAGGGGGACTGACGGATATTTCCGGAGAACAATGGCTGTTTGGAGCGTTTAGCGCCACTGACAGCTCGTACAGTGCCATACAGGAAACGGTTAATGTGCAGAGAGGAAGTGAGAGCGGCAACAATCAGTTCAACAGCTTCCTGCAGGGAGGGCTGCTGGAGGGGACGGGCCGAGAGCTTCTGAGGGCCGATACTGCTGCCGATAGTGGAAACCTCGTATCTCATGTCACGCAAATGTGGTCTGAAGCTCGGCTCTGTTGGTCTGTGCGCCTTCACAGCCTGAAGCTTTTCTTCACACCGTACAGGAAGTTTCCTCTTCACCTCGAGGGGAAAGTTTCCTCAAAGTGTTTCACGCAGATGGTCAGCTGAGAGCAACATGATCCACACCGCTGCCACATGTGTACTCTTCACTGTGTAGTTCAGTCATTTTGTCAGACCAAAATGGAAAAAAGGTGTTTTAATCCATGATGCCATCATTCTGATGCAGTGCTGAACGTTTAACATGAAATCTAACGTTCATCTGTTCCCTGTTTTCCTCCATGTTTCAGACTGTATGATGTCATTAAGATGCTGCTGCATTGACCTGATTCCACTGAACTTATCTTCAGCGGACATCTTTCTGTTGGTCAGGTGAGTAAAAGCTCTGCTGCAGCATTCAGACCTTCATGTGAAAACACGCTGATTCAGTCCCGTCAGCGCTGAAGCTTTTCAGGGTTCACACACTCACTGGCACACAAGCTGATTTCAAACAGCAGACCCGGAGCCAAAGTCAACAGACGGAGGTGAAGATGTGAAGAAACAAGTGGAAAAATAGTTTGATAAGACGACAGAGAGCCCCTCCTTTTCCGCCTCAGATTACAGCGTGTGTGTGTGTGTGTGTGTGTGTGTGTGTGTGTGTGTGTGTGTGTGTGTGTGTGTGTGTGTGTTATCACAGGGTCTGAGTCAATCACAGTCAGTAACACTCGGCTGAACGCCGCCCTGCTCTTATCAGCCTGCTTTGTGTGTGTTTGTAGGCCAGTGATTGACAGGTCAGAAGGTGACTTTTCTCATGTTCAGAGCTGCAGATTTATGACTGAACACACCCACACACACACTTCACTGACAACATCTGAAAACACACTTATTTCCCCATTTGGGCTCTTTGTCATACAAGTCATACAACATACGATTCAGATATGGAAGGATTTTAATGTGCAGAGCACTCAGTTTTTGTTCAAATGATCTTTTTCTGTGGAATATTTCATGTCTTAAATGTTGTCAGTGTTGTTGGGTTGAAGGTAAGGCTGCAAACTTAAGATTATTTTTGTTAATGTGGCCTTGAGTGGTCAGTTTATCACTAAAATGTCAGAAAATTTGTCTGAGTCACAGCTCAAAATGCAAGAATACTCAGTTGGTAGTGATACAGCAGCAAATCTTCACTACGAAGAAGCTGCAACCAGAAAATATTTCACATGAAAGACTCAAACAGAGCAGTTTCCATTCATTAATCAAGCAGTCAATGTTGAGGATCCACACAAACAATAAGTTCCTTCAATCACTTCATTTCATTGGATCTTATTTGCTGTGCAGCTCAGTCAGACGCTGCTGGACTCACCGGAAACTGTCAGTTCTTCTGCTTTCAGCCTAAAACTTCCTGTCACGCTGCTTTTATTTCAATCTTAAACAGACAATAAATCCACTAGTTGCAGCCAGCAGCTTCTCAAACACTGTCCGGTCATCGGAGTGTTCTCCATCTGATGTTCTAGTTTGTTCCTAAAGTCTCTCCATTATCAGCCAAATGACAATCACAGCTTCAACAAAAGGCTCCTGATACTGATCTGTGAGTTCAGGGAGGGGGTGCTGATTACAGAGGAGGGGCTGCATAACTTCTCATGTTAATGCCTGTCTGAATGAACTGCTTATCTGACTGAGAACAAACTAAAGGCTTAATGAGTAACTCGCAAAGAAAAGCAGAGCCCAAACATCCGGAGGAGAACTGATGGAGGCCGTCAGTGACTGAGGGCCTCTGAGCTCTGATGGTGGCTTCTACTTTAATGTGACGGTGACCACGATGTGAGCTGTAATTCATCAGGTCTAATGAGACGCTTGAGCTTCAACATCGAGCTGCAGCCTGAAGTTAGAGGAGGAGTCTGGAGGGAATGAGGGAGTCGGAGGAGGCGCATGCTGCCGTCACAGAGCTGTCTGCACCTGATTGGTTAGATCAGAGCCTAAATCTCATGTGTGTAGCCGGTCTGTCAGTCACTTAAGCTGCCTGTTTCAGCCTCTCTGAGCTCCTCATCATCATCTGTGACGCCTCAGCTTTACTACACAACGATGTTTTAAAACGTGTAGCATCACCTCTGCATACAGCCCTCGTGCTCCAAAACAAAACCCACACAGGGATCATTTTAAGGTATCGATCATAGATCACCAATCAAGCTCTGCACTGAAGTGACTGAAAGAGCAGTGAGATGAATTTTAAATGGCTTACCTTCGGTTCTGAGGGTCAGCAGGACAGCGGCGGCCATCACGGCCAAACAGAACGATAGACCTGCCATCCTGCAGCAGGACTGGACTCGGTCTGAACCAGTGCTGGGTTCAGACTGGGCCGCACTCTGTGATCAGGAGTTTTTGCTCAGTGTTGGACTGAGACAAAACACTCAAGTCCTGATTAAAGTCTTTAATCCACAGCAGGAGTCAGGGAGAACAAGCAAGGGGGATGGAGGGAGGAGAAGACGCGATGGGCTTCAGGTCTGGAGGGGATATCACAATGTCAGGTCTTCTGTCTCATTGGCTCTTTGGGTCCAAAAGCCTGAAGAGGGAAAGAGAATAAAACAGTTAAACATCAGCTGGTTAATGAAGGTTCAGATGAAGGCTATTATCTCTGCTCACACTGAGCTGCACAGGTGAAGCCCGAGTCTGTCCTCCTCAGCTTCCTCTAAAAACCACAATTACTGCCGTCACTCAGTTCTCTGGTTTCCAAACTCTCAAACATCCTCAAAACCCAGAGGTCTTCAGTCATCATCAGTAGCTGCTGCATTTTAAAGATTTAAGGTGGGAAAGAGATTAACCTGCTGAGAGGATGTCTGCGTCGTTAGTCGTCATGCCCTTTTTCCTTCCCACTGACACTTTTATGAAGACTCAACATCACCAGTATTTTTTGTTACGCAAAAATATTGTGAAATTATGCAAAAAGGATTACTGACAGCTGCAGTGAGAGCATCTCATGTCCACAGTTGGAGAAAGTCAAATAGTTCAGTTCTAAAGTCTCAGCAGTCCACAGAGCATCTCTCCTGCAGCTGACAGCTCCGTAGAGGAGCTGAGGAGGTTCAAAAATAGTATAGTGACTTTCTGATACTCGGTCCCACTGTCCCACATCGCTTCACATTATCCCTAATTATACAATTAAATTACAGTTACTGATAAGTCTGTCCTCAGCCTGCCGTGCTGTTATCCTGCTCCATTCTGTGTCCAATGATGCTGCTTAAAAAACAGCCGAATGATTGGACTGACAGACAAGATTTGACTCGGATGATGGACGTTTAGAGGACGGCTGAAGACTGAAGTAAAGAGGAACAGGGTGAGGCTATGGGAACACACCTTTAAAGCTTGTAACAACAGAAGGCTGTCATTTGGTTTGGTTTGGTTTGGTTTGGTTTGGTTTGGTTTGGTTTGGTTTGGTTTGGTTTAGTTTGGCTCCAGCTATCCCTCCGTCCCCCTCGTCCTCAGTGAGCTGTGACCTGGTGACCCTGCCCTGGCCTCCGACAGTCCGACTAACTACCAAATTATTTGTCCACGATGTTCTGCAATTACAGACGCTGGCCCTGCGCAGCGCTAATAACGGCATGTCGCAATTAGTGGGCGCCTAGAGCGGTGGAGGGGTGTGTGTGTGTGTGTGTGTGTGTGTGTGTGTGTGTGTGTGTGTGAGTGAATTAGTGGCGATGCACAGTCAGTGTCTGTCACTTTTCATTTGCCTGGGGGAGACAAAGGGGTCAGACCTGTGACCCACTTTTCACACATCTCTGGCTGAGGAGGCAGAGTGTGTGCACGCGCGTGCGCACACACACACACACACACACACGCACGCACGCACGCACGCACGCACGCACGCACGCACGCACGCACGCACGCACGCACGCACGCACGCACGCACGCACGCACGCACGCACGCACGCACACACACTACAGGTGAATCTATATGAGTGTGTATAGAGGACATTTCTATGTTCTGAGGACATTCAGGCGCTCACTACTTCAGTCAGCTGTTTCAAGGTTCAGACTCAGTTTTAAGGTTCAGGTTAAGCATTTAGCTGTGAAGGATAAAGATGCTCCTCCTTGAACTGCCACCTTATCGTGGTGGAGGAGTTTGAGTACCCGAATGATCCTAGAGGCTATGTTGTCCGGGGCTTAATGCCCCTGGTAGGGTCTCCCAAGGCAAACAGGTTCTAGGTGACGGGTCAGACTAAGAGCAGTTCAAGAAGCCCCTTATGAAAGAAATTAAAGCAAGGAAGCGTACGTCGCCCGGATTGGCGTCACCGGGGCCCCGCCCTGGAGCCAGGCCTGGGGTTGGGGCTCGCAGGCGAGCGCCTGGTGGCCGGGTCTTTGCCCACGGGACCCGGCCGGGCACAGCCCGAAGGAGCGACGTGGGCCCGCCTTCCCGTAGGCCCACCACCCGCAGGAAGGATCAGAAGGGGCCGGTGCTATGTGGAATGGGTAGCAGTCGTGGGCGGGGGCCCCGACGACCCAAATCCTGGACAACGACTCTGGCTATGGGGACATGGAATGTCACCTCACTGTGGGGGAAAGAGCCTGAGCTAGTGCGGGAGGTTGAGCGGTACCGGCTAGAGATAGTCGGGCTCACCTCCACGCACAGTCTGGGCTCGGGAACCCAACTCCTTGAGAGAGGCTGGACTCTCTTCTACTCTGGAGTTGCCCGCGGTGAGAGGCGGCGAGCTGGTGTGGGCTTGCTTATAGCCCCCCAGCTCAGCCGCCATGTGTTGGAGTTCTCCCCGCTGAGCGAGAGGGTCGCTTCCCTGCGCCTTCGGGTTGGGGATAGGTCTCTCACTATTGTTTCGGCCTACGGGCCGAACAGTAGCGTAGAGTACCCGGCCTTCTTGGAGTCCCTGGGAGGGGTACTGGAAAGTGCTCCAACCGGGGACTCCATTGTTCTGCTGGGAGACTTCAATGCTCACGTGGGCAGCGACAGTGACACCTGGAGGGGAGTGATTGGGAGGAACGGCCTCCCCGATCTGAACCCGAGTGGTGTTCTGTTATTGGATTTCTGTGCTAGTCACAGTTTGTCCATAACGAACACCATGTTCGAGCATAAGGGTGTCCATCAGTGCACGTGGCACCAGGACACCCTAGGCCGGAGGTCAATGATCGACTTTGTAGTCGTATCATCTGACCTTCGGCGGTATGTCTTGGACACTCGGGTAAAGAGAGGGGCTGAGCTGTCAACTGATCACCACCTGGTGGTGAGTTGGATTCGCTGGCAGGGGAAGAAGCGGGACAGACTTGGCAGACCCAAACGTACCGTGAGGGTCTGTTGGGAACGTCTGGCGGAACCCGCTGTCAGGGAAGTTTTCAACTCCCACCTCCGGGAGAGCTTCAACCAGATCCCGAGGGAGGTTGGAGACATTGAGTCCGAATGGACCATGTTCTCCACTTCCATTGTTGATGCAGCCGTCCATAGCTGTGGCCGTAAAGTCGGCGGTGCCTGTCGTGGCGGCAACCCCCGAACCCGGTGGTGGACACCGGAAGTAAGGGATGCCGTCAAGCTGAAGAAGGAGTCCTATCGGGCCTGGTTGGCTCATAGGACTCCTGAGGCAGCTGATGGGTACCGGCAGACCAAGCGTGCGGCAGCTCGGGCGGTTGTAGAAGCAAAAACTCGGGTCTGGGAGGAGTTCGGGGAGGCCATGGAGGAGGACTACCGGTTGGCCTCGAGGAAATTCTGGCAAACCGTTCGGCGCCTCAGGAGGGGGAAGCAGCTTTCTGTCAACACTGTTTACAGTGGAGGTGGGGAGCTGTTGACCTCGACTGGGGATATTGTCGGGCGGTGGAAGGAATACTTCGAGGATCTCCTCAATCCCTCTGTCATGTCTTCCGTAGAGGAAGCAGAGACTGGGGACTTGGAGGTCGATTCATTCATCACCGGGGCTGAAGTCACTGAGGCAGTTCGCAAGCTCCTCGGTGGCAGAGCGCCGGGGGTGGATGAGATCCGCCCTGAGTACCTCAAGTCTCTGGATGTTGTAGGACTGTCTTGGTTGACACGCCTCTGCAGCATCGCGTGGCAGACGGGGACAGTGCCTCTGGACTGGCAGACTGGGGTGGTGGTCCCTCTTTTTAAAAAGGGGGACCGGAGGGTGTGTTCCAACTATCGGGGGATCACACTCCTCAGCCTCCCTGGTAAAGTCTATTCCAGGGTACTGGAGAGGAGAATCCGGCCGATAGTCGAACCCCGGATTCAAGAGGAACAATGCGGTTTTCGTCCTGGCCGTGGAACACTGGACCAGCTCTATACCCTCCGCAGGGTGCTTGAGGGTTCATGGGAGTTTGCCCAAACAGTCCACATGTGCTTCGTGGACTTGGAGAAGGCATTCGACCGTGTCCCTCGCGTCATTCTGTGGGAGGTGCTCCAGGAGTATGGGGTTGGAGGCCCTCTGTTGAGGGCTGTACAGTCCCTGTACAACCGGAGCAGGAGCTTGGTCCGCATTGCCGGCAGTAAGTCGGACCTGTTCCCAGTGCATGTTGGACTCCGGCAGGGCTGCCCTATGTCACCGGTTCTGTTCATCATTTTTATGGACAGGATTTCTAGGCGCAGCCAGGGGCCGGAGGGGGTTCGGTTCGGGGGCCGGCAGATTTCGTCTCTGCTTTTCGCGGATGATGTTGTCTTGTTGGCTTCCTCGAGCCAGGACCTTCAGCATGCGCTGGGGCGGTTCGCAGCCGAGTGTGAAGCAGCTGGGATGAGAGTTAGCACCTCCAAGTCCGAGGCCATGGTTCTCGACCGGAAAAAGGTGGCTTGCTCCCTTCAGGTTGGAGGAGAGTTCCTGCCTCAAGTGGAGGAGTTTAAGTATCTTGGGATCCTGTTCACGAGTGAGGGAAGGATGGAACGTGAGATTGACAGGCGGATTGGTGCAGCGGCTGCAGTAATGCGGTCGCTGTATCGGTCTGTCGTGGTAAAGAAGGAGCTGAGCCGAAAGGCGAAGCTCTCGATTTACCGGTCAATCTACGTTCCTACCCTCACCTATGGTCATGAACTTTGGGTCATGACCGAAAGAACGAGGTCCCGGATACAAGCGGCTGAAATGAGTTTCCTCCGCAGGGTGGCGGAGCGCTCCCTTAGAGATAGGGTGAGGAGCTCTGTCACCCGGGAGGAGCTCAGAGTAGAGTCGCTGCTCCTCCGCATCGAGAGGAGTCAGCTGAGGTGGCTCGGGCATCTCTATCGGATGCCCCCTGGACGCCTCCCTAGGGAGGTGTTCCAGGCATGTCCCACCGGGAGGAGGCCCCGGGGAAGACCCAGGACACGCTGGGGTGACTACGTCACTCGGCTGGCCTGGGAACGCCTCGGGATCCCCCCGGAAGAGTTGGAGGAAGTGTCCGGGGAGAGGGAAGTCTGGGCGTCCCTGCTCAGACTGCTCCCCCCGCAACCCGGCCCCGGATAAGCGGAAGATAATGGATGGATGGATGGATGGATAAAGATGCATTAAATCAATAATAGTCCTTAAAAGTACAAAAACACTTTTTTGTACTTTGGGGGTCCCGGTTCATGATGTCAAACAGTCCGCAGCCTTTGTCTGTCTGACAGCCGTTGACACAGACTCAGGGTTAGTGAACATGGCCTGGTTGATGCAGCCATACAAGCAGCATGCCTGTGCAAAGATCTCATAAAGCTGATAAATAATCTAATAATCTAATAAAGCCTGTCGTAGAGGCGTGCAGGACTAACATGACGTCACCCCAGAGACGGGGCTCACTTTTTTTTCCCCCCACCAATACCACAAACTTCACGCTGCATTAGGCAGACTAGATGCTACAATGGCCTTTTCTCCCCTCGACTGTCTGTTAGTAATTCTCTTTTGACAGTTAGATTTTTATACAGTCTCATACTGTGCAGATATTCCACCAGCTCCTTCAGTCCACTTATCCAGGCTGAGTAAAGAGAGAAAACAGTTTCTCCAGCTGTCTCTGACCAGCATCTTCCTTTGAAATGAGTGATTGTTCTGTAATGTGTAATAAATGATCGCGCTGTTAAAATGGATTTCATAGAACTGGTATCAAAGACAAGGTGCAGCACAAAGCACAAAGACAACAAACAAAGCTGCTCTGTGTTCGGGAGACAAACCATGAAGCAGGAAATGAACAGCTGCCTCGTGTGGGACGTCACAAAACAACTGTCCCATAAGAGCACAGGATATTAATGATGTGTTCGTCTCACCAACGGAGCCTCACCAGAGGCCAGAGACGACACGAGTCTCTCCTGACTGACATGTTCGACCTGTGCGTCTGCAGCCATTCCCACTGAAAACAGCCCAGTGTTATAACAAAAGATGAAAATACAGTGTAAGACTTCTGTCTGTTCACAACATTGAAGAGGATGATGCTCTGCAGCTGGACGTGTCCAAATTTTTGACTTGGACCGATGAACAGGGGGCAACTGCAGTCAGGTCCCATGACGCCCATGTGTAGGTTATCGCTTTCCACAGAGCAGCACTGAGCTTTTAATGGCCATGAATCTAATCACATACATGTACAGCTGCTGTCTGCCCTGTTTGTTCAAATGGACTGTTCCATTTCAGGCAGAGAGGGGTCAGACGGTCCTTCTCTGAATCACAGGTGCACATTTTCAAGCCCACAGCCACAGATAAGGAATGTACATGAGAGACGGATGGGATGAAGCCGAGGATTAGGGTGTGTGTGCAGGGCTTGAGTGTGTGTGCTGTGATGCTGTCTGCGAGGGGGAGTGACGAGTGTGTTGGAGTCCGTGTGCAGGCGTCACTGTGTCGATAACAGAAAGTGGAAATATCTTCACCTCGCTGGCACAACAAAACCTGAAGTTTGTTTGTGGTTCTTTGATCCATTTAGAGACTGACAACAGCAGCAGCAGCAGCAGCAGCACGACAGATAACACACACAAAGACACATTCAGACAGAGGGAGGAAGGGCAAGACGAGGCAGGTTACCCGAGGACCGACCGTCTGCTGTGAGCCCCCAAGACAGGAAGCTGCCTCCCCCCTCACACACACCCTTCCTAAATCACACAACACATCCACTTCCCTTTGATAACACAAAGCAAGATGACTGCACACACACACACACACACACACACACACACACACACACACACACACACACACACACACACACACACACACACACACAGTGACTGACATGGAGCCTCGGCATGATCACGACAGACAGCTGAACTGAGACTGAGAGACAAATAAAACATCCAGTCAAGAAGTAAAATCCAGGTGAGTCCACCAGAAAGGGTTAAAAAAAAAAAGAAAAAAGAAACTTAACCAGAGCCAGATTCTCCAAACCCTCTGGGTGTCAGGTAACTTTCACTCCTCCTCCTCCTCCCCCTCCTCCTCCTCCTCCTCCTCCTCCCCCTCCTCCTCCTCCTCCTCCTCGGCAGTCATGTTTGAACTTGTCTCTGATCCTTCAGTCTGCTTCTGAGTCAAACAACAACGTCCTTCTTCCTCCAGCAGAAGCCAACAGAGAACGATCGAGACGTGATTTTAACGCTCGTCTCCTCCTGCCTGTCCTTCACATATCCACCACATTTCCAGTGCTGGTGTGTTTGTGACAGGTAACGCTGTGATGAACATGCAGACCTCCACATCATCAGGCCTCAATAGGAGCACAGGGTAACACCTCCTGCTAAAATGACCCGACAGATTCTGCTGAGGCTTCGTCACAGAACAGCAGCTGTGGAAAGTGGATTTACTCTGTTCTTATAAACAACTCTGAGGTACTTTAGTGACTGTAGTGCTCAGTCTGAAGCGCTCTGGCTTCTGTGGGATTCAAACCTGCGTCCTTTCACTTCAGAGACAGCTCATGTGCACACAGGTCTGTTGTGTCCTCTCTCGCCCCTCCTCTGGTCGTCTCCTCAGCTAACGGCGGGTAATGTAGCGTAGCTGCTCCGGCTAGCTGGACGTGACATCAGAGTCTTGGATGAAGAACATTCAGCGTGACGGGAATGAAAGACGGTATTGTTAGCCATCCCACCTGTACAGAATAAACCAGCCTTATAGGGAACCACTGAGCCATAGCCGGCCCCCCCAGGGGAAGGAATTTGAGGTCACACCGCTCTGGGGATGCTGGGAAATTTGGTGGGATAGAAACCCAAGCAGTGGGTAGACTTGTAGAAGAAAGAGAGCTCTTTAAAGGCTTTTATGGAAGCTCTATGCTTCTGGGTATAATAACTTTTCATTTGGCTGGAGAATTAGCCGGCCCTAAAAACTATTATGTAAAATGATATTACGCTGCCACGACTGGTGGCTGCTGCAGCGGCCTGCGTGACGACGTTCATAAACGAAGCGCACCGAGTTGTACTTTTATTACAACAAGGCTTAGTCTCCTCTCTGACTGCAGCTCACAGATTTGATGCAGTCAGTTTAATGTAGAGCAAGGCACCAACACCACGCAGGTTAGAGGTTCAATTCCCATACGGGCCATCATTGAACACTTTTCAGTACTGTTTGGTTGACACTACAAAACTTTAGTTACTGAGCAATTAATCAAATTAATCGGCTCAGTCAGTCACCAAGGAAATGTGAGAAAATGAGTCCTCATATAGCTTTAAATTGAACATTTTGGGGTTTTTGAATGCCAGCTGGCCAAAATATCACATGTAGAGATTAGAAATAATTTCATTATTATTATTTTTTGGCTGAAGGACACTTCTACACTGAAGGTCAAATCACTGCAGGTCAACAAAAACACACATCCCAGATGCTCCCTATGAATCCAAGTACTCCGTGCCAAACTCCAGCTCCCACAGTGTTCACCTCCTGTTTGTGTGGAGGTTGAGTATGAACCCCGATTTCCTCCGAGGTCTGAATGTCTTCCATTACTGTGAAGGAAACTTTCCTCCACCTGTCGGAGCTCAGCTAAATCTGAGTGTGAGAGCGTGACTGATGGCCAAGTTTTCCTCCAGACGGTGGCCTAAAGGTCCAAAAATGATTGAAGACGATACTGGGATCTGAGGAGTTTGTGGGGAAAAGGTTTTATGATATGAGAATGTTGGACGGTTTGTTCTGGAAAGAGCTCTGAAGCCGTTCCAGGTCCTCGTGTCTACGTCTGATTTACTCACTTTGCTCACAGAACTGTTAAAAAGCTGTAAAATGACACCAGAGCTCAGGAGGGAGGGGGTGGAGGGGTACAGTCATTAATAATCCATCCCTAACAATTCTCCCCACCTCCCCCTCCCCAAAGGTCTGCAGCGTGAGGGGCCAGACATCAATAATCAAGCCTTAATGCATCTCCACTTCCTGCTGAATGGCGGCAGACTAAATAAACGACACGGAGTCCTGATTGGAGGACCAGCGGCGTCCGACAGCTCCTGAGCTCCACAAATAAATGCAGTAATGAGGGAGATTGGGATCGGTGCTGGAGCTGGTGGAGAATATTAACAGCACCGCTGGGACGGAGCACAGACCGACACTGTTTTCATGTTTTATCATTTCATCTCGGCTTTTTTAGGCTATGATGACTAAGATTTTAATTTATTGATTAATTGGTTAGTCTATAAAATGTAAATGCGGTGAAAATGTTGATCACAGCTTCCCTCAGCTCCACGTCACCTCTTCACGTCCAAAGATACTCAGAGCAAAGCAACAAAACCTCACATCCAAACAGATATTTGGTCCCGTTTGTTTAGTGAATGACTTTGATTATCACTCAGACTTAATGAGCAGAGTTTGTTCGACTGTCTGTCCAGACTCTCCATAACTCTGAGCTCTCTCGTCCTTTCTGGATGCAGCAGGTCAGCAAACTGTGTGATTCAGTCAAAAAAATTCATTTTTCCTCTTTTTTGTCTTTCCATCTCTTCATCTTCCCCTCCTTTCTCTGCTTCTGGCCTCTTCTCCTCTTCCTTTCTGCCTTTTATCCCCCCCCCGTATCCCTCCCCATTTCACCTCTCTTTGTCAGCTTTCCTCCCCCCTTTCTTGTCTCCTTCTGTTGCTTCCCCTCTCATTTCCTTCACTCTCCCCCTTCCAGTTTTCCATCTTCCTAATTTCTGTCCCTCCTCCTCTTCTCCTTTCTCCTGTCCTCTCTCCCTCCATCTTGGCCCCGTTCCCCATCCCCTCCAGGGGCCCCTCCTTGCAGGCGGGCCTCTGGGTGCTGCAGCAGCCTCCCGTTGGTGTCGGCGCCCTGCCCGACATGCCTTTCAGGGCCTGGGAGACTGCAGGCCAGACTTTCTGGCTCCACTGCCATTGTTTGCTCGGCTGCTCTGCGCCTCATCCCCGGCGATGGATTAGCATAAGAATACCCAGAATACCCCGAGCCACGGTGAGCGGCACTGCGGGCCTCTTCCTCCCTGCATCTTCTGCTTCCTCTTCTTCATCAACAACCTGTCTACAATCCCATAAATTCATCTAGAACGATGTTTTTCTTTCTTTTCTTAATGACATTCAGAGGACGCTTTCTAAAACATCTGTAGCAACAGAAAAGAAGGAAAGCTGTTGGCCTTTGTGGGAATTGAACCCACAACCCTGATAGTGTCTTGCTGCATCTATTAGATTGACTGACATCATATATTTTCTCTCACAGAGAAGAAAACAAAGGCGTGTATAACACAAACGATCTGTGGTTCTTGTAAAGTACTTCATAACTTCATTAGTGTTTATTTTTCAAGGAAAATGTTGGCCAATTAAAATCACAAAATTAACAGTTCACAGCCTCCAAATCCTGAAGGATTAGGCAACAGACAGAAAATTAATCTGTTATAATTTTGAGAAATTGCTTAATTATTGAAGTCATTAATCACATCAGGAAACCATATGCGACAGACTTCCTCCACATCAACTTATGGCGGCAGTTTTTACTTTAAATTGAATTTGTTGTGTTTACACAGAATGAACGTCCGTACAGACAATGATCATCTGGATTAGAGTCTGAGGATTATGAGGAAAAGTGTGATGTCAGAAGGGCCGACGTTGTGTTTGAGTGGATTTGAGGACATGAGACATGCAGCCGTTACTAGAGAGAGTAAGCTGCACTGCATTCAGCGGTTTGAGTAATGACTCTTCTAAAGAAGGGATGGCAGGCAGCACCGCACTGGTTTTGGCTTCTTGTCACGATTGAACCCCAAACCCTGGCGGTGCTTCTGGCTGCAGACACACCCTCATCCTCTTAATGTGTGTGTGAGACAGACAGCGGGCAGCAGTGACGGCTAATTTCATTAGAGACTAACAGAAGATCTGGTGAGCAGCTGCAGCTACAAGCTTCAATCAGTCGCTCCTCTTCACCGACCATGTTACAGTGACACAAATTACCCAACATTCACAGGGGCAACACAGATTTATAGTCCATATAAATGGCACAGCAGCATTTTATATCAATAACGACCAATTATTGATTAAAATGATTGAAATTGTCAGTATTGGTGCTGATGCTCAACGTCCAGCTCCAGAGCTGCTCGGCCACGCTGTGGACGCTCCCTGCAGAGGCAGACAGACGCTGAGCCCACTCACTAAGTCATAAAGTCATAAAGCGGTTCACTGTGGTTCCCTGAAGGTGATTTTAATCACTCTAATCGCCATAGAAACTGGTCCATCCATCACTGGCACAGTGCTTCCTTTGTCCTACACCCGAGTCATAAAAAAAACACACTCAGACCATAAAAACAACATTATGATCATAAATCACACTGATGACTGGAGTGGATACTGGAGACAACCCTCCCAGTTAAACCAGTTAGCCGCTGCTGGTGCTGGTATCACCTAAAGGACAACAAGCTCCAGGGTGCAGGTTCAGAAACATCACGTCACATCGTTTCAGAGGAGTCCATCCTGACCTTCATCCTTCCTCAGCTGGAGCTGCTCAACAGCTACAGATGCGGGAAAATTCCCCCCGTGAAGTGAAAGACATATTTACTTTTTCATCTTCTCACCAGTGTCCTCTGCTGGAGTCCTCTGTGTTTTCACAGATCTTAATATCATAATCCTACATAACGTCCCCCTGTTAAGTGTCAAAGACTGTCTACCCGCACGGCCTGCATAGTTCCCATCTTCATATAGATGTTTTTGAGGAGCAAAATGTCCAAAAAAATATTTAAGATTAAAGATATTAAACGGTGATATGATATAAAAAAAGAGCTTCAGCCTATTTTCTTCAGTGATTCGTCTGTTGATTCATTGTTTTGTCTACAAAATTTCTAAACTGTCTGTCTGTCATAATGTCCCACAGCTTGAGGACAAAAACAATTAACCTGTATACTATTTTTATATTTTACACAACAGTCCACCATCCAAAAAAAAAAACTCAGTTACCAACATATGAAACACAGAAAAGAACAAAATCTTCACAGTACAAAAACAATAACAATAACCTAAACAATTCATCAATGATCAAAGTAGTAAGCAGATCAATTTTCTGTCAATCAACTAATTGAATAATTGTTGCAGCTCAAGACATAAAACAGAAAAGTGGTAGAAGCTTCCAGGAGGAGCTGAAACCAGAGAGGAACGAATAAAGACATACACACCTTCAGCGTCACACCCGGCCGTTTCTCAATACCAAGTACGCCAAGTTCGGACTTAGCAAGTTCGACCTGGGAGTACAGTCGCTCCAGGACGGGAGGACGCAGGACCGTCATTCTGCAATTGGGACGGCAGCGTGCTTGATGACGTCACCATCTCAGCTCGTCCGTTAGCAGGATGACACATCTCCGAAAACTTTGGAGCAAATTTTAAACACGTTATCGTGATGAATCAAGCACAGATTTTAAGTTTTAACCACGTTCCGTACTACTAAAACACTAAACCAAAGAGTCCTCTCCTCCGACATCGTTGCTACGAAATGCATTCTGGGATACGTGGCTGCCCCAGGTCCACACAAGTCACCACCCGATGCATCCTCGATAAAATGGGAGGTGCAAGAACACATCCGGGTATTTGACTGCACTTGGCGAGATGCAGACTTTTGAATTGGAGCAGTACTTGGACTGAGAGTGATGACGTTTCTCAAGTACACAAGAACACAAGTACAGAGAAGAGCGCATATTGAGAAAGGCCTCTGAAGTCCAGGACGTCACTGCTCTGAACAGCCATAATCTGACAGACAGGAAGTGCACTGTAAGCCCCGCCCTTCACACGCTCAGCTGGTACAGTTCCCGCCCTCATGTGCTGTCAATCATTTTTAAGCAGCTGTCATTTCGTCAGTGCTGCCTTCGCAGCCACCAGAGTCGATCAGGCTCTGCTGAGCATCTTTCTGCTGTTTTGGTGGATTTGCTGCCTCAGCCGCTGCAGTGGAGCTGAAGAGCCGCCAGCAGGCTGCACTGGTCTGATCCCAGTATGAACGAGTGGAAACTGGAGAGACTGGAGCTCAGACAACTTTCCCCAGAGACATAAAAACATGAAACTAAAATATAACTGTAATTATAGCAGACAGAATATTGGCTGTGTGTGTGTGTGTGTGTGTGTGTGTGTGTGTGTGTGTGTGTGTGTGTGTGTGTGTGTGTGTGTGTGTGTGTGTGTGTGTGTGTGTGTGTGTGTGTGTGTGTGCATGTGGTGGGTGGGTGGTCTGGCCAGAGACTGGACTCCGTGCAGGGAGGCCGGATGGTTTCATCCACCGTGTCGCCTTGGAAACTACAGTCAGGCCACAGAGCCGAGCCTGGACGACACAACGATATAGGTGGTCCTGTGTGTGTGTGTGTGTGTGTGTGTGTGTGTGTGTGTGTGTGTGTGTGTGTGTGTGTGTCTCAAAGCCAAGACATAAAAAAGAAAAAAGAAACTGAAAACACAGAGAGAAGAGTAAACATAGAGGCAGAAACAGAAATAGAAAGTAATGCAGAACCAAAAAAAGGCTTAAAGCAGAAATAAAGTGAAAGACGGACGAACTGAGAGAAAAACAAAAAGGAAAGACGAACAGTGGACGCTCAGGCTCTGAAGTCAGTCCATTTCCTGGGTTTCTACCTCCAAATGTCTCATGCTGACAGGCTCAAAATGTCCACTGAAATAGTCAAGGAGTTGGATGAGGTGGAGCAGGAAAAAAATGGCGTCTAACGTGAGATCGCAGGAAGACAGGTGTGTTGATGGGCTGACATCCTTCACACACTTCATGTGATCAATCTGTAACCTCCAACCCCAAACTGACACAGCTGACAGCTGCTTTTTAGGCTAAATGACTGGATGAATTCTCCATTAAATGATGGCATGATTCACTGTCTCAAACTGCCTGAAAAACTCACACATAAAAAGCTTTTCACGTCACGTCAACTCAGAGACTGACTTGAGGTCAGTTCCCTCCGACACAGACAGTGTTCAGACGGTGTTCACCTCTGCTTTTAAACGAGCTTCTTAATTTCTGCTCATTTTCCAACTTTAAACAAATGTAAAGAGTGAAACTGTGCCTGAAAGCAGCGCCTCATGAAGCAGTCAGGAGTGTCTGAGGAATTTATGAGCCGCCCGCAGAGTTTCTGATAAACAGCAGAATCCAAACGCTGCCGACCCCTCGGATAGCGCTCACCGAGAGGCAGCGAAGGCAACGCGGACGCCAAAACACACTCTTGCTGTTCACACGCTCGTTTCTACACACCCTACATCACCCATCGCCACTGATGATGACGCGTCATGAGCGAGTACAAGAACGTCAGACAATGAAGTACAACTGCATTCCTGCTGCTACAAAAACTCTGAAGAGAAGCTGTTACAGCAAACGTGAGAGAGAGTGCTTTAATTACAGTTCTGGCTTTAAAAGGTACACCTGTACCATGGAACGTCTACGATCTGCCTTTACAAAGTTTATATTGTTGAGTTTATGCTGACCTTATTGGAAATGTGTAAGTTTAATTATACATTAACGAGTGAAGTCCCAGTTAAAGGTGGTGCTGTACTGGACTGCTTTATACTCAGAGGTGTTTTTAATGTTTTGTCCTCCCTGTTCACATGAATGAGGCGGTCATTAAAACACCTCTGAATGTAACTCAGCAACACACCACTAACTGTGACCTCAGTGTCAAAGTCGACTTTATGTCAGAACAGCTGCTGTGGCTTGTATAAAGGACACTGAGAGTATATTATACTGTAATAAATACTAAAGGTACCCTGGAAGGATTTTATCCAAATAAGCAGAAACCTCTTTTTTTCTTTGGAGAGTTCCAACATCTTCAGTCTGAATTAAGCCATTTTGTTAAATTACTAATGAACACTTCCTGCAGCAGGATTTCCTTCACAGCTGTAATCCTTCAGACTCTTTAATGTTCTGGAGATCCTCCGTCAGGACACGTAAACGTAAAAACTCGGTGTGGTGGAGAGCTGTCGGTACGCCGGCTGCTCATAGCGTAAGCCGAGCCGGGCCAATCTGAGCCGGGCCGGGCTGCAGTGTGGAGTGAAGCGTGCAGGGCGGCGGGGGCGGGGCTGCTGCGGGACATATGGGAGTGATTTTGTGCTGCAGACTGGCCGGCTCTGTTTGAAGGTCTGTCAGCGAGCTCTGAAACTCAGACGCTTGAGTCACCGCGTCCTGAAACAAAGGCAGCGATCTGCCTCGCTTCAACCTGCAGTCACGGACGTCAGAAACTCATCAACTGTAAAAAACAGATCATCACGGCTGACAGACCGAAAGTTTCACTGCATCACACTTCACCTTCTGAGAAGCTTTTGCATGGCAGTCGTGACGGAAAATAAAAACTGCTGTTGACTCATGAAGGAGTTTGATGATGATGAAGAAACAGCACGCCAGCATTTTTAAAAGTATTCCTCAATATAAAACTTTTACTGTTTGAGACCACTGCTTCCTGTTGGTTTCTGAACATTTCAGCCCATGGTCATGTTTCACGTCTCAAACACGGAGCTGAAACATTTGTTTTCAATGAATGACGAAGGAGGTTTCCAACGTGAATGTAAAACCACTTTTTCTAAAAAATCTATACAACCTAGTAACAAATTAAGTAATCAATTAAATAAAATAGAACAACAGACAACAGTAAAGAGATTCCACCGCCAAGGTTTCCTCATATTTCAAACAAGCCTTCACATATATAATCAGTCAGACTTGGATCTATCTTCTTCGTCTTTCACAAACTTCACCGCAGTGAGAAACCAGAACAATCCTCAACAACTACACGGGTCAAAAACACCAAAGGAACATATTTAGAGAACACACACCGTCTTTCCTCACATCAAGGCATGACTTCACCTTCTGCACGCACACACACACGTGCACACACACTCTTCGCTTTGCGAGGCATGACTTCACACACACATCCAGGCGCAGCCTTCGGGCTCGGTGTAATCACTGCTCTTCCTGCTCTCCTGCTCTGTGGTTATTAATCAAACCAGGCGACAGCTCAAATGACCCAATCAGAGCCTGCAATTAAAAGCCAGGAAGCCTCCTGATTGGCCAGCTCTGCCTTCAGCACCGGGGTCAAGGGTTAATCTCCTCAAAGAGCAGGAGGGGGAGGGAGATTGGCTAATTAAGTTTTAAGGAGTAATCACCGGTGGCCGTCCACAAAAATAATGTTTGTTTACATTTTCTGTGTGTGTGTGTGTGTGTGTGTGTGTGTGCGCGTTGGAGACACTGGGTAACTCAAAAGCAGCAGAGAGCCAACCAGTAATGTTTTTCATGTGACCACAATAAACATCCTGCAGACATTACACACTGACTGCAGGGAACTGAGCTGGAACAGCACTCTGGCTGGTGTGTGTGTGTGTGTGTGTGTGTGTGCGTGCGTGCGTGCGTGCGTGCGTGCGTGCGTGCGTGCGTGCGTGTTCCCATACCTGACTGGTGGCTCCATGGTAGAACAGCGTGTGCATCAGTGCACAGCTCCATGGGAAATGTAGTCTTGCAGCAGAGGAAGTCAGTCAGATCAGACCAACATCAGAACCATGAACCTGTCAGAGAGACAGAAGAGGACAAACTGAGTGAAGTGTGCTTTGAAGTCCTGCTTCAGGTGGGAAAAATGTAAGAGCTCGACATCAGAGAAGCAAAACAGAGCCGAGACATCTGGTACAACAGGCTGAGCGCAAGTTTGAATTGTAACGGTCTGAGGTGTCACACAGATGGGTCATATTTATATGAAAGTAGAGGAAAAAATCCTGTAAATCCCTCAAAGACTGATGAAAACTCGTCATCCTGTGAAGTCCGCTACAGTCCCCTCCCGGTCCTCTGGACATGAGTGTGCTCCATCATTAGATCAGCGTTGATGTCAGTGTGTTTGCGGCTTGTTGCTGTTTGTAAGGAGATAAGTGGAGCAGCGTGGCTGACAGCCGCAGCCTCTTCCCTCCTCGTCCCCTCAGTCACAGAAGCCTTTTTATTTGACAGGACAGACCTCCTCAAAGGAGGCTTTATTTAGTCAAGCCGGCCAGGAGGAGAGGAGGAGAGGAGGAGAGGAGAGTCAAACAGCGGCCAGTGGTTTACAGAGTCTGAGCAGAGATACTGCAGATAGAACAGGAAACCGTTCACACAGCAGCCAAACAGTCAAACCAACCAAATAAAACAGTGACCTTTAACCCCTGATGTCAGAATTTAAAGCTGCACACATGGAGGCCGGCCTGCTCCCTTCTTTTCCTCGCTATAACCCTGGTTCAGTAATTCAAAGGCATGAAGGTAACTACGAGCAACATACACCAATTTCTGTCAAAAGTATCAATACTTTGATACTTTAATACCACATGTTTATGATGAAATGATCTCCTTTAAGTATACACTTGATAGTACGAAGAGTACTCAGGTATGGAAAAATCTACAGAATCTTTGAGATCTACCATCAGATTTTCACGCCACGGCTGCACAGATAAAACACCGGTGAAGAAAACTCGCTGCTCGTCTCTCGTGGCTCTTGCCGCTGGTATGTGTTCAGACTTGATCTGAACCAGGACCGTGTGCAGGTTGGCTGTGTGTGTGTGTGTGTGTGTGTGTGTGTGTGTGTGTGTGTGTGTGTGTGTGTGTGTTTACAGAGTTTTCAGCTCTACACACTCTTAACTTAACAGTACAAAAAGAAAGGCAGCCCTCATGGCAAACTACACAATTTATCCTAAATCAATTAACTGGGAAAACGATTATCAATACTGAATAAATCCCGAGCTGATTGTCAGCGCTGGTAGAAACAGAAGGTGGAACATATAAATTCTTGTATGAGTGAATGAAGTCAACATCACGATCGGCTCCAGAGGTGCTGCTCTTTCCTGTTTACATAACTTAGATCTCAACCAACACTTTCCTTCAAACTGGGCATAAACTCTCTCTTCTGGCAGTGCTCAGGAGGTTTCTACTGGTTTTTTCCTCTTAGAATTCATCATCGTTCACACTGAAACAGACGGAAAGCAAAGCTGTGTTTCACTTCACTTCATCCTCGTGTGTGGGAGAGCAGGAACTGTTTTTCCCTCCGTCTGTCTCTTTTTCTTGGCAACGCCTCACCATCCATAAACGAGGTGTAGAGCGTGTGTGTGTGTGTGTGTGTGTGTGTGTGTGTGTGTGTTGGATAGAGAGGCAGCAGCTGTTTTTTCGCCAACCTCGTGACCACTCTCAGCCCCCGTCTTTGGACATCTATTTTCTCCTCGTCTGTTCTATAATAACTCAGCGGCTGAATCCCCACCGCTGTCATTTTTCCTCCCATGGGGTGGAGCTGCGCACACACACACACACACACACACACACACACACACACACACACACACACACACACACACACACACACACACACACACACGCGCACACACACACACACGCACACACACACACAGAGTCTGAAGCTGCTGGTCAACTCATCAACACAGTTTTCCACAATGTCTTGAACACATTTTCCAGCTGAGTGTGTTAGTTTTGGCGGCAGCAGGGTAGTAGTAGCAGTGTGAAGCCAGAGGAGGTGGGTTCAGACCTCCACACCCTCAGCGCCGACTCTGACCTTTGACCTTGATGATCAACTTCAGATTGTTAAATGTGACTTTTTACAGAACTGTATTCATAAGTATTACTCTAGCTAAACCAGTGGCGTGAAACAAGCGCATTTCCCATCTGTATTTCTACTGCTGCTATCAAAATAAAAGGTGGATATTTGTGAAATGTGAAGGGCAGATAGAAATCACACCAGGAAGCTACAGACTCAACTTTGAGGTGAGGTATCTGTCCAGATGCAAACCAGGCAAGCGTCATAGCACCTGTTCGATTTGCAGATATGAAAGTTATTATATTGTGTTCTGTCTTTTCCTCTGAGAGTTTCTGATTCAAATAAAGACATCCGCTGCTGTTGGCTGTATACACTCTGAAACTGACCAGCCAGCTATTAAACCATGCAGAGAGAAGGTCTGCTTCGACACACTGCTACATCCAAATCTCTTAAAATGCACCCATGTCTTCCTTCACTTTCGTCTTCATCCCTCACCTGGAGAGACGCAGGAAACGACAGAGGGCGAGAAGGAATGAGGTAACATGTTTTTAGAAAAATGAGACGTCTTTTCCTCTGAAGCTTCACGTCCGGATGATGGAGGCAGCTGATCAGAGCTGGATCAGCTGTCAGTCCACTTTAACAGACTTTAACGAATTTGTGTCTGCACATACGTAAACTGTGCTAATACTAATGCTAATAAAGACACAGTTATCAGAGCAGAGCAGAGCAGCAGTGTTTTCTCTCCGTAGCCTGTTACCTGTTTAGCAAACACCTGCATGCTGTGTTTATACCGTGTCCTGCACAGGAACCACAACATGATTATGGCCTCTTTTGAACTGGAAATTAGGTTAAATGTTTCAGGGAAATTAAAATTAAGTAACCATATCAAACCGGACGCTCATTAGCCTCACAGGTGACTGAATGGAAAGTTTCCTGTTGACTGACTCTCGTACTCCTCTGACTTTAACTGTACCCATAATAAAAGTTAATGGGGGTAATAACAGATCATGAGAAGAAAATCCTTTCTCCTGAATGAATGAAGTTGTTTATGGTCCTTTTGTTGTTCAGACCTACAGGTGAATCACTCAGGAGTTTAACCTGTCATCTGTCTTTGCTCTGGTATGAAACTCTAGTGATGTTGTGATTCATCAGATCAGTTCGATCAGCTGTAGCGTCCAATCAGTGACTGATATCTAACAAGGGTGTCAGTCAGTAAAAGAGTCATTTTTTACCACATTTCTGTCTGTCAAAAAGTCAAAATTTCAACCACACATTAGTTTGGCAGCATGCAGCAGCAGGAGACGGCAGAGCTCTACGTCTGCTTTCAGGCAGAAACGGAGGCAGCTGATGGTTAAAAGTGAATTCCTGCATCATATGAAGGCGTGAAACCACCGTCTGACAGAAAAGCTGTGAAACCAGTCCTCCTCACGTAAGAAGGGCAGGCAGAGGTATGCAGCCTGTGATGGTACATAAACACACACATGCGCACACACGGCCGAGTGCGGAGAAGGCGCTTGGACACTGCAGCTCATTGTCGAGCTCAAAGCTGAGGTTCGTCAGCAGTGGAAACAGAGAGGGGGCGATAACGCGCAGACGTCGTGTTGAAAGCGAAGGCCCGTTAATCAATTAACGGAGAATTCTCGTTTTACTGTAAACTGAAGATGAAAGGGGTTTGGTTTTGACTGTGGGTTGGACACACAGACGTCTCCTTGTGATGGACATTTTTTCCAAATCTGTAGACTAAACAGATGATTCAAGAACAAAATGTGAAGATGAATCAATAATTAGAAACAATTAGTGAACAGACAGGAAATTCACTGGCTAATCATTTCAGCTCCACTCACGCACGGGTTTGTTTTTCAGTCAGCCTGTTTGCTCCTGACCATACCTCTTTCCTGGACAGGACACTGTATCACCTGTTGTTACCTGTGCTTAAACATGCCTTACTAAGTGCCATCACCTCCAGATGAGCGCCACGCCTGTTTTAACACCATTCTGGCAGTTTGGAACGGACCATCTCAAATGTGGACACAGCTGGGATCCAACATGAGACATTCACACACCTCACCTGCAATAAAAAACAGGTGAACTTCGACTCTGCAGGCCAAAAACACCAGTTTGTTTCCTCTTCAGCCTTTTGGTTCGATTAGAAACATGAGAACATATTTAGTACCCTGTCAATCATTTCATTGTCAGTTACTAGCAGGACCGCCCAACTACATTTTCCCAAAAATAGCCGCTGCAGGCTATAGAGTCTTTCGTGTGTGTGTGGCTGTCGGGTTGCACGGTGGGCTGGATGTTGGCAGGAAGTGGAAGCGAAGCATTCAGATTCTGATCTCAGCAGTTAAAGCCGTCGGCTTTTGCAAAACCAACAGAGGAAGACGAGAGCAGAGGACGAGTGTGGAGGCTGGAGGAGAGACTAATGCCATCAAAGTCAACCAGCAGCCAGAGCTAATTGAAATTAAAGACCAGAAACGAGGACACGGGGAGGGAGGGAGCGGTGCTGCTTTCACAGCAGCCCGGGCCGAGTGGGAAAACTCAGCGATGAGGCTGCTGTGCTGGACTGATATTTCCTCATTTGTGCAGCCTGCAGGACGGCCAAGAATACAAAACCACCTACTGCTGTGTGCCGTTTGGCCTGAACCCATCCAACCTGACTCCAAAGACGGCCATTAACCAACAGAAACAGAGCTTCTAAAAAGCGCATGTCCAGAGAAAGAAGTAAGACAATAAACTTTCCTTATCCAACATCTTCTCTAGACAAACAGTTGTGACAGTTTAGCTGTTAGATTTCCTTTCATTCGGACTTCTGAGGCACCTGAACCTGAGCAGCAGGTCGTTTTAGCAACATATTCAAAACAGGGCTCTAAATGATGGGATGTGTCAACCCAATGGCCAATGATATGATCAGAGATGACGGAGCCACCCGTTGTTTTTACTGTTTAACATCTTCCTGTTTTGATATAAAAAAGGACAAAAAGAAATCTGAACATGATGACCAGACAAATGATTTACGATTAACAGGCATTTCACCGAAAACACCAACACGATAGATTCATCTGCGGATCACCTTTGACCGTGACTGAAAGTACAGTTAATCTGTGCAGCACCAGCCCAAAGCCACCTGAGCAGACCCAGACCACATGCACCCGGTCCAGCCTCTCTACAGCTGACTGCGCCTGAACATGTCCTCCCCACCATCACTGGACAGTCTGGAGACAGTCTAATCCAGTTTGGGAGGCTAGTGTCGAGCTGACAGGGGTTCAGGATGCTGGGGTCGGGGAGGTAAAGTCAGGGGTCAGGATGGAGGTCAGGGGTCACTGTCACTTCAGAGGGATCCGTGCACCTATCAGGCAGGAGGATTACTGAGAAAGGAAAGCAAATCCCCCTCAAGAATGAAGACCCAGGAAATATACACCAACCAGGACGCCTGAAGACACTGCGGCCTCCATGTTGTGCTCTGGTTCAGTGTAAAGGAACGCAGACTTGTTTTTCAAAACAATGTCCTTTTCATTCAAACTGTTCTCTGATGGATGATTTCATATTAAAGATTAAAACACGCTTATGAATTCATGTTTGTCTGTCTGTAATAAGGACAATTGTGCAATTGAATCATTATACAATGTGCTCGTTTAAAAAACTCTAATTTAAAAGAATTTGAACAGTTTGGTTGATCTGCCCTAATCAATGAGACCGTGGCTGTTAAAGGCAAAAGTACAAATCATCCTAAATGAGAAGCAGCTCAAAGCAGATCTGTCATATTTGAAGTTGTGATTAAAAAAGGCAACAAATCACAAAGAATACAACTGCTACCAATGATTATTTCATTAATTTTGATTCATCTCAAGATTAAGTTCTGTTGTAAACTGGCAGAAAATATGGATCCACCACAATTTCCCAGATTCCAAGGTCTTCAGTACTTTGTTTTTTCGACCTTCAAACCAAACACCAAAACCATTCAGTTAACAGTTAGAGAAAACAGAAAAAAGCAGAAAACACTCACACTGGTGAGTCCTACTGCATACAGTATGTGAAAGAGTTGTATGAAGCCTTTAGTGTCTCCAGAGGGAGCTGTGTGAAGTCTGCTAAGTGTTGGTAGAAGACTACAGGTTTGGAACTGTGGCTGAGATGCATTGTGGGTAATGTAGGTCACCAGGGTTTGAAAAGGAAGAAGTGTGTGTGAAATAAAACAGAATATACTTTGTTCTGAGCTTCTTCTTTTATTTTTTCTTTTTTTAAATGTCCATCATGAGCCCGACAGTGTTGAAGGAGTCTGAAGCTACAATGCTGGAGGACAAGTTCAAATAATTAAGTAATTCATTTTCTGTGGAGCGACTTATCCATTCAACACTGTTTCAGTACGAGAGATCTGTTGGATAAATGTTGGTCAACCCCTTAAACTACACTGACATTTGTAGATGTATGTGAGTCCAGGTTGTAACGTCACACAACACATCCTCGTCCTCGGTAATCAGGTTTCTTGGACATTTTGTGCCAAATTTACAAAATTCATGATCACCTACACACGACTACAGCCGAACACAGCTCAAGTTATTCACCACAGCCAGGACAGGAGCAACAAAAGCCTGGGGACGTTTACCTGTTTGGAACATTCCACAGGTAAACAGGCTCGTTGGTAACAGTGATGATAGTATCGTGACTGGGTGTGAGAGGGGCATCCTGGAAAGGCTCAGCCGTTCATAAGTGAGGTTCACCTCTCTGTGAACACATGATTGGATGAAGGAAATCACTGCTTGGACTGAGGAGCACTGTGTAAAATGGTTGGTACACAGTTTGTTTGCAAATGACTGCTCTCTGTGTTTATTTACGTTGTACACAGCGTCCAGACATTTTTGGACTCGGCTCGTACTATGAGCCATTGTTCTGTAATGTTGTGAAGGGAAAAAAGGCTCTGCTGTGATCTCTATATAAAGATCTGAATTCATTCCTGTGGTTTGGTGAACCCTTCAGATTTGTGAACTCTTGAGGAATGCAGTCCTGTCCACTGCCCTTCACTGCTGTCACATGACCACACAGAATCACACACGGCCACCAGACATCACATTTTCACAGCGCGTGAAAAAGGCGGCTTTGACTGGACGCGGCGTTGGGCAGAGCATGCGGCCCTGACAGACTTCACCCTCACTTCCTCCATTAGAATAAGCGAATATTTTCTCTCCCACCATCGAGCCACTGCGGTGATCTGAATTATTCACTGGGATGGGCCGGGTGTATTTAAAGCAGAGATCAATACCATTAAAGGACAACTGGAGCCGCTGGAGACAGTGAACGTGGAGGCTGCTTCGACCTTCAACTGGAGTCAGAGCAGAAAAGGAAGCGTCACAGAAAGAACCGTTTGTTTAGCTGCAAAAAATGAAATATCTGATAACATTTATCAGCTTTGGTAAGACTGAACAGCAAGTGTTATGCATGGAGTGTAAACTGAGCCAAGTCTTTAAAGAGGAAGAACAGAGGCCGGTTGGTTTGGTCTGTGGAGTAAAGCTAAGATTAACAATCAGTGTTTTGTGTGCTAAAATAATTTAATTCAACAACTGGTAAGTAGCACTCACTGTACATGCAGTGAATATTTGCCCGCAGGCGTTTCATGGTGGTGAAACACCAACTGAAACACAATACATATTAAAATTTTGAGCATTTCAAGGAACATGAATTTAGCACCGTCATATCCGCTGTAATGTTGGTATAATTTTGTAAAATTTATGAGATAATGGCCATATTATTATGCTGACCCAATAAACCATATAAAAACACTTAAAGTTCTTCTTCCTCTAGTTAACCAACATTTCCCACAATGGTCTCACACAGTCAGAGACGTGTCTATTGTCATACTGCTGACCCTCAGTCCAATCTATTGGTTCTCATAGTCCAAAGCACTGAAGCCAGTTTAGTCCAATACTCTGCTGTGCATGTGAGGAGAAAGGGACGGAGTTGTTTTGACATTTAAAACAAACACAGAGACGGAAATGAACATGAATGAATGAACGAGGAAAGTCAGATAATCATCCACAGGGACAAACAACTCTGATAACCGGTTCATGTTTTTCTCATGTTTTTCATTTCTTTCAGTTTTGGACTGACCTCTGATGTCATCAACACGGCCTGTGGCAAACCATGGAGGGCATTTTGCACTCAATCAATATGTAATCTTCAGGTTACGTTAAAATGGAAATAGATGCAGCCCTACAGCCGTCCACCAAAGCATTTGTGTGTAAACTCTGTGGAAACAATAACTGCTTTCTGACTCATCTGTCTGTATTTGACTGAACCTGCTGAACGTCTGAATGTCTCAATGAACACGAAAAGTCTTTCTCTCTGAGTGTTTGCCAGGAAAAGAGTGTAAGAGACAAGGAAGCACCAAAACAAACAAGATAAATACCCATTAAACACAGATTACTGCTGCTGAAGCCACAAGTGTCTTACAGTTACAGTAAACTAGCAGAGCTGCTTTGGCCTCTCTGCGTTCACTTCAGACACATTTTACTGATTTCTGAGTCCAGCTCTGATCCTCTGCTTCGGCCGTCTCAAGAAACTCATGTCTCCCTGAAGCAGTTTCACCTTTGCCACACATCCAGGAGAATGAAAACACACGGTGCAGGATATAAAATATCTCTGCAGGGATGGAGGGGGAGGTGAGGGAGGTAAAGAATCGTCCCTCTGTGCGCTCAGCTCCCATTTACTGCCTTTATTTATCTGCTGTGCTGCAGCAAAGAGGCTGGACGTATGGAGGAGGAGGAGGAGGAGGAGAGGGGTGGATTGCATGTTTTCCTCCCCAGCTCAGCCACTCTGTCTCCAAGCTGCTGGGGGAAGAGGAGGAGGAGGGAGGAGAGGCAGACAGAGGAGAGCGCTGGAGATGTGAAACCTGATCTCCTTCCCTACCTCCTCCCTCCATCCCTCCTCCACCTCCACCACTGCCACCTCGCCAGAGAGCCTCCGAGACTCCCTGAGTAATCTGATCCTCAGCCTCCGAGACTGGAAACACACTCCGAGAGAGGGAGAGGTGGAGGAGGGAAGAAAAGAAGAAATGGGGGGGGGCAGAGAAAAGGGAGAGAGACAGAAATAGAGCAGAGAGAGAGATCCCCGAGCTCAACCTCCAAGCCTGGAAACACTCCCAGGAGAGAGAAAACCGAGAGGAGGAGGACGATGGAGCAGAGGAGGGAGAGGAGGAAGAAAAGAAGTGAGGGGAAAAGGAAACAGGGAAAAGAGCAAATAAAAACAGGGAGATCCTGTAGACCAGAAACACTCAGCAGAAAGGAGGATCTGTGTTTGTCAACTGTCCCTACACGAGTTACCTTCATCACCTTTAAACTTCACACTTCCACCATTCAGATAACCGTCATTATTTACTCTGAAAGCACAAACCTGAGCCGGTGCTTTTACAAGTTATTTCTAAGACTGGTTCTAATAAACATCTAGAAAAAATGACCTGAAATGGGAGAAAAAGAAAGAAAGCAGTGTGACTATAATTACATGTTTTTTATTTTGCTTTCAGCAGCAGAACAATCAGGAAAGACAATAAAGCCTGAAACAGAGAAACGGGTAATGGAGAAAATACACGTGAAAAGGAGAAGGACGGGAGGCAATAGAACACAGACGAGAGGAAGAGGAGGGGAAAGCTCTAAAAACAGAGGAATACTCAAAGCAGGGGGAGGATGAAGAGTGACCAACAGATTAAAATATATGTATAACTAAAGGACTCCTCTGGAGTGACTGAGCTGTACAACATCATTTTTATAACATTTATTCATCAGTTTCCAGTCTATTTAGTCCACCAGCTAACGCAGCCACCTCGTCTTTTAGCCTGCTCTCACTGATATGAACGGGGTGGGCAAAATAATAGAAACAGGTCTCTGTATCACGTTATCCAATAAAACGGCACCACAAACTGCACCCTGCCATGCATTCACACAGGTGAGTCAACACCTCTCTGAAACACTCTGATTACATCATAGAGTGGGCGGCGTGCTGAAATTTTCCAAGCATCAACCAGTGATCGCTGATATACTGTTGAGACGTGTGTGTGTGTGTGTGTGTGTGTGTGTGTGTGTGTGTGTGTGTGTGTGTGTGTGTGTGTGTGTGTGTGTGTGTGCGCGTCCTTTTCCTGAAGACTAGTCTGGTCCCGGTACAGAGGTCAGGACTGATCAGGGTCTGTTGTTATTTTATAAGAATAGATCTGCATACAGACGCAGACTGAGGGACACCACAGACCAATCACTGAGTGATAACCACTGAGTAGAGAGATAACATGGGGTCTGCATCCTCGGTAAAAGCAATAGATGGAGGATGGACGGTGTGACGGGTCGTCTTTTAACCTTTGTCCATCCATGCCATGCACAAATAAATGAAGATTTAAAGTGATTTTCAGCACTGGTTCTGTGCTGCTGCCGCAGTAAATAATTAAATGTGTGTATTTCTTCAGACAAAACACAGTTTGATTGTGCAAAAACTGAAACTGCATTTTTACTAGAGCTGAAACGATTGGTCGATTGATGGATTGGACAACAGACACAACATTTAATTGGTTAATGACATTTTTCAAGCAAGTAGTTCCAGCTTCTAGCCAGAGATCTGAGGACGTTATTTTGGACTTTAGGTGTCTGTCATCAGCATTTTTTTTAATATTTTCTGACACTCTATAGATTGTATAAAAAACACTGTATAAAAAAACAGATGGTTAATTATGAATTGAGAATGAAAACAATCGTTGGTTGCAGCCTTAACTTCGACTAAACAATTTCTCTGCTGTAATTCATGATGTGTTTAACAGGAGGAAGAGGAGACCAAAACTCATCCGATGAAGAAATGTGCTCGGAGCTGCAGGAGGCAGAGCGCCTCCTTCCTAAACAATACCTCCTCTAACGCCTCCCTGTCCCTCTTCCTCCCTCTTGTTGTGTTGCTGACTCGCCCACTGTCAGTCTGTTATTTCGGTAACACAGATCCTGGGCTCGGCTGTGGAATGTACAGCTGTCTGACATATGGATAATACTAGATTTTAATTTCTAACACACCTCCCCCTCCGATACGCCCGTTCTCACCCCGTCCCTCATGGGGAGGGAGGAAGGAGAAGGGGAGGAGGAGGAGGCAATGGACAACAAAGATGTAAGAGTGCAGAGTGCCTCTTTTAAACGGCAGAACTGACGACTCAAATCATTTTGAGTCAAAAATAAGTGTTTTTCGAGTAATCATTAATATTATTATACAACTGAATAGCAGAAAAAACGTGAGCTGTACAGTCGGTCAGTTGTGCAGAGCTGCATTTTTATACGAGATGAACAAAATTAATCTCTAATCTCTTTTAAATGTATAAAAAGATTGATAATGATTGAAATATAAAGTTCAACCCTCTTAGTTTAACTTTATCAGGACAGTGACTGAATTTTAAGGCAGCATAAGGACAATTTATTGTGATAACAACAGAATCAAATACTGCCAAATGAAGATAAGGTGAAACGAGAGGGGAAATGATCGACGCAGCACCGAGTGGAAAAAGGATTTCTCTTGGCTAACCGAGGATGAGGAGCAGCAGCTTCTCAGCTGTAACTGAACTGAGACTTGTGCTGCTCAGCTGAAGTGTGATATCTGGATGTTTGAAGAGATGCTGACAGATGTTTTATACTCGTGCTACAAAACCTTCACCCTCTGAAGCACCTGTGCATAAAAGCTCAGGTGCAGCCGTGGTGAGGATCACATGGTTTACATATTCATCTCTGATTGGGCCACTGAGCAGCTGCTTTCCTTTGCGCCTTCAAGTCAAGCATCGCTGTCTCTCTTGAGCTGTTGCTCCAAAGCCCCACAGGCTAAATAAATGTAGAGTAAATGTGACCTTGCTGCTGTCAGAGCAGAACAGAACAGGCAGGATTTTTACAGCAAACAAATCCAATGTCACGTTCACACAGACTCAATCTCTCTGTTAACTCACAGACCTTTATGTCTGCAGGCTGCTTGTTCAAGCTAATTCAGCCGACTGGCTAATTTACTATGGAGGCTGCAAAACCGCCTCGAGTGACAGAAGTGTGTTCAACAAGCCAAGGTACAGGTACAGAGTTTACAAAATATGATGCTTTGTAATAAATTAAACTACCCAACAGTTTCTACAAGCACAGCAAAGACGATTAGTCAATTAGTCAGTTATTGTGGACTGGTTATACTGGGACAGAGTAGTAGTACTGAATGGGGAGAGAGGCACATCATTCAAGTCCTCGCAATCAATGTAAAGATCTCTGTTTACACCAGTGAATACAACAGCTGGTTAACTGGTGCATACACACACCTTCATGAGACCACCAAACTGTACGGAGAAAATGAATCTCTCCCCTCTGGATGCTGTTTTTTAATTTCCAAACAGAGTACAAGACGTTCACTTTACAGCTTCACACTGCTCCCCCTCACAGTTTAACACGCCCTCCTCTGATCTGAACACTGACGTTAAGATAAAGACAGCAGGATCACAGAAGATACTCATCTTTTTCTTGACATTAAGTCACTTCATACGGGAACATAACTACAAAACAAAAATCCCCCTTTTCAGACAGAAACTGTTCGGGTTGATTTCTAAATGTATCATAACTTTCTTTGTTAGTCTACTTGAATTGAAGGGTTTTTGTGATTAGGATTACAAGGACTATCATCAATACAACTGCATTTTTTTTCTAACAATTCAACTTTTTTGGTTAGAAATAACACAACATAAGGCTGTATATACACCCAGACTGAAAAGCTATGGAACCAGATAAAAAGGATTCATCATTGTGGAAAATGCAGTAATGAACATGAAACTTGCAGGTTACTCGATTAGGAAGCAAAAATGAGTGAAAGTTAATGATCTTTAAACAACGGCCTGTGATTGGTCAGTCTATATGAACAGGGAGCACTGGATTAGAGCACAAACTATCAGAAATCACACCCAGGGTAAGTATGTGAGGCAGACAATTACAGACCGCAGATATCTCAGTTATGAAATTATCATTTTGGATTCAGCTACGAGTCATGAAGGCCCTCCATGATCAGGTCAGAGCAGACCTGACGCTGCTCATGACACTCCAATCCTCTGAAAAAACTCTAAACATTAAAGCTGATAAATTGATCCACTTATTGATTATTTGACTAATCCTTTCAGTATCGTGTAAAGCATGAATTCAGACCACCACCAAAACACAAAGCGCCTCCATATCCAACAGCTGAAGTAAAAACACTGCTTTATATACTGTGAGCAGACAAATATACCAGTTTCTCAAACATCTTCCTGTTCAGACTCAGCAGGACTCACACATGTTCACTGAACTCATCACCTTTAACATCAATACCAAGAGAAACGACGACATCTAACAGAACAGCTTGCTGAACGGTTCGCGTTCCTCCTGCATGTTAACCATCTGATCTGGACCGTGTTCGCAGAGGACTCCTGGTTTCTGTTAAAAAGTCAGTCAAGCTGGATCACACACAGAGATCCAAAACACCGCTGCAGCTACATCCATTTATTACAGAAACAACATTCAAGACTGAAAAACAAAAGGTGAAAAGTTTAACAACATTACACAGCTGGCCTTAAAGGCTCAGTCTGAGGGCCGAACATTAACCACGGAGCCGCCTTAAGATTAGACGACGCCATCATCTGTCAATTCAACCGCTTGACAAGTCTTTAAATACACAGACCAACACCAGACAACAATAAATAAGACGACTGGTGTTACCTGACGCTGTTAGAGACATCTTTATATGAGTCATACTGTAAACCTTTGTGTGAAGCAGCACAGAAAAACACAAAATGCTCCTTTTCCTCCCATCACTCAAATTCTTCAGTTCAAGAGTAAATCTGAAACCAACATGGTCAAAAACAATCAGTGCTAAATCCTTTAAGGCTGCAAATTACAATTATTATCATGAAATGACATATTGTTTACTACTCGTCGTAATGTGTTTTCATTGCTGCTGGCCCTGAGCAGCTGAACAAATGATAAATGTGTTGGTGACCATCAGATTTCACTTCATGATGACGTGAAACCAAGAACAGCAGCGAATCCTCACGTTTCTGAATGCGACAGCAGCAAATGTTTATTTCTCGTAGACGTGATAAATAATGAGATATCACCTTAAAGGGTGTAAAGACTGTGTGGGGACGTTTGCTGCTGTAAAGCTCATTTAGACGTCCTGTGAAGTCCGTCCATGCATTAGTGACAGGACAGAAAATTCATCGACCACAAGTTTGAGTAATAGTTTAAATCAGTCACCAAGAAAAAACCCCTAACGTGTCTGACTCCAGCGTAAAACATCTGCTGCCGTTCTCTCCTTTATTTCATGGTAAACTGAATATCTTCAAGGTTTGAACTGTTGGTTATATAAGACGAGACACCTGAAGACATCACCTGTAAGAGACTGTCAAGTATTTTCTGATGCTTTATAGACTAAAGGGTTTGACAGAATAACAGCCAGAATAACTGATAATGAAAATAATCACTGGTTGCAGATCTAATTGTATGTGAAGAGATGCACAAATAAACTTCACAGAAATACATTAAACTGCTGATTATTTTAGCACTGGATGTTATTGATCATAAATCATGAATATGCACATGAACTTTATCCACTTGAGAGGTGAAAATACTGAAATACCCACAGAATAACACACAGAGCTGTTCATGTTTTCACCGTCTGTTAACGTGATTTAACGGATTCATCTCAGCAGTTTATGAACAAAAACACCAGCAGCAACAGAGACACAGATTAAATACGGAACATCTGTGACCTTTAACGGTTTGTTCATCAAGTGTGAAACTTAACGCTCCAAGTTTGATCCACAGCAAAGTTAGCCGACGATGCTAGCTGACGTTACTACAACAGTGAGTTCACGTCTGCCAACGTTTTAACGAAAGAAACAACTAAATTACTGTAGTAAAACACCTGAATTATTAACGGAGCATTAAAACCTACCTTCTTCACCGCATATCGACCACAATAAACCCCCCACAAAGCTAACGTTAACTAAAAGGCAACGCTAGCATAAAGAAGGATTAAATGTTAGCTCGTATCAAGTAACTTTAAAGAGAAAACTGTTAGTACTGACCGTTAAACCACCCTAAATTAAGATGTTTTGACTAAAGTGTGTATATTATATCGACATTATACGTCCAAGTTTTACTATAATTACAGACGAGCTGTGTTAACTGCACAACAAAGTTAGCTAACCAAGGAATGCGGCTAACAAGCGTTCAACGGTAACCTGAAATATATTTCCCGAGACAAAAAGTGCAGGAAACATCATACGAACAACTATAATATTAAGTCAATTATCTGTGATCACCGATTGTGTATTTGTACTGAACTGTAATTTTATTAGAGAAAAAGAATAACTTCGTGCTGCAGCAGAGGTGAAGCAAACTTTTTTCCACGACAGCAGCCAGAAGGATCCGTCTACCTCCTGGCACAAACACGCTCACAACAATCTGTTCGCCGAGCTCAGATTGTTTTCAGGCACTGGTTATCACGACCTTAAAATACTCTACACTGTGCCAGTTAGACTCATAAACTACTTTAAAAATACACACAAAGTCAAATATCAAATGCAACGGCAATTTTAAATTCGACAAATCGTAAACACAAGCATTCCAACCTAGGGACAGCGTTTGCTGCAGCTGATAGACGGAGCCCGAAAGTCGGGCTCAGACCCCAGGCTGGGAATGAAGTTTGGATTCCGTCTGTTTCTGCCTCACCTCTGGTCGTCTTTCTGAATTTCTCCCGCCGACGTGGCGCAGCCTTCGACGCTATTTCATCCTAGTTGTTGAAGTCCAAATTCCCACCAGAAAACGCGACAGAAAAGCGTAATTTCCCAGGGTTTTCTCGTAGTAGGTTATTTTCAGCGCCGCGCTCCTCGGCTCCGCGCTCCGTCGGTCTGCGGTTTGGCTGTTTGATGATGGAGGAGAGCAAATACCAGGCTGACAAAGATCGCCCGTGACTGTGAAGATGGATCACTATGTGGCTAAAACAAGTGGCCGAACGTACGGCCGACAACGTGGGTGTTGACCCCACGCATGCGCCATTTTTTCCCCACCTTTCAGGTATCTTCAAATCATTTTGGATTTTAAAAGTGGACATTTTTTAAATAAAATTTCTGAGTTACTTCGTTGTGAGGTAAAGTACATGTTAGGTATCTTTGTTTTCAACTGTTTCAGTGTAGTGTTTTGTATTTGTTTTTAAAATAAATTAAGGAAAGATGCATAATTCATAATTCAGTATTTCTCAACCAGAACTGTTGGCTGAGATGAAGTCTGCTGTGTATGACTTCACAAACCATTCAAACATCAAGTATTTCAGTTACGCTTTTATTGTATTAATAACAATTGAATAATAGAAATGATGTAATTCCTCTGCGTAACAGTATTATTGTTGAGCAGCAGCTGAACAAGGTTGCACTGAAAAAGACGTGTTGCATAATTGAGATTTATCTTTTCACATATTTGTTTATTCTTGAAAATATGTGTTTTATAACTGTTCTCAACGTTAGTCTCCAGCCAGAACCAGTGATAATTAAGGACATTTTGAATGAGATTAGGTGTACTGTTACTGTAAATCTCAATATTTCCCCAGCTGCTGTCCTACATTGAGAGATTTCCGACTTGTTTCTGTCTCCAGTAACAGGGAAAGAGTGAGACATCTCTATTTTTTCCTCCTCTGTGCTTCCAATCACTGCTGGTCTTTTGAGCCCTGCAGAAAAACCTGTGGGCTTTTATTTTGAAATCATGTCTAAAAGCGACCCACGCGCCCTCTGCTGTTACAAGATCATTTTCTTTACCACCACCACCACCACCACCACGACCACCACCACCACTACTACTACTACTACTACTACTACTACTACTACTACTACTACTACTAATAATAATAATAATAATAATAATAATAATAATAATAATAATAATAGACTCATAATGATAATCTTGAGTCATAACACATGTAAATCCTTCAGAATAAGGTCTTCGGGTGTGACAGTAGGTTGATGGCGTAACTCAAACACATGTTGCAACACTTAAATGAAGCTCATGACACTTCTCTGAGGTCACGATCTGTGTCACAGTTACAGAAAACTGATGACAAAAGTTTTTGAGGAGCTAAAATAAAAACTGAAAGAGGAACTTTGTGTAAAGGTTTCAAACAGATGGATGAAGACGAGGTTTTTTCTTAGTGAATGATAAAAATTCAACACCATTAATGACTCTGCTGTGAATGAAAACTCCAACTAAGAGAAGAAGCTGTAAAATATTAAAAACTGGTGCAACAGACCTTCAGGGCGGCCATCAGAGCCACTGTCTGGGACAAACACCTGAACTTTTAACAATGAGCTTATAATAAAAATGTTGAAAATGATCATTTTTCAAAATTATTCTCAAAATCTAAAATAATTTGAATCATCACAGAAGCCTTAAAGCTTTAACATTTCTGTGAACTCTTCCTTCTGTCTTAAAATAATACAGACTCGTCTTCACATGACCACATGAGGTCTGCAGGTAACAGTTTCACTGAATAGATCAAGTCTGAAGTATTTCTCCTGTGACTCCTAAACCAAAATCAGACAGGAAGTCCTGCAGCTCATCATAAACAGATTAAAAAACAAAACTCTACAAATGAGAAAATGTTTGAAGTGTTTGAAGTGCTCAATTTATTCAACCTGCAACACATAATATTCTTCAAATATTTAAAACCTGTTACACAAATGAAGTAAAGCAGCTGAACCTCCAACAGCTGGAGTCTTCGTGTTACTTCAGCTTCTTTCTGTCCTTCAGTCTTTACGTGACATCGATAACGTTTCACTTACAGCTCGCTGACACCAAACCAGCTCAAACACCCGTTATCACGCCAACCTGTGGAGCCTGCACGTCTCTTTTTCACGACACAAACACTAATACTGACGTTGCCTCGTTCAACATGCTGTGACAAACTGTGACAAACGCTCTGCATGCACACATTCACACTCTGAAAAACACACAAACTGTATAAAATATGCAAAGTAAAAACTGTACACCGGCACACAGACCCATGAGACCTGTGCACCGGTCAAACAGACGGATCACAGGGGGGCCGAAGGCACGATACGCCGCAGGGAGACGTCTGCCAGCACTCAACAAGTCCCCTCAGAAACAAGTCAACGTCATTTAAGTTCCTCTGAAAAACACAGATTTCTTAAACCAAAAGTCCTTCTGCTCTAAATCATTTATTCAGTGTATGTGAGGCTCTGTTCACCCTGAAAACACCTGCTGCGTTCACACTCAACTTCACATGGTTTCACTCATTTTCTGTGTTTTAATGTCGGGTTTATTTTTCAAACAGAAAGGATCTGAAATGGATTGTGCTTCATGCTGACATTTGTTCAGCTGCAGTTCTTCTAATGGCCACCAGACGTTGCTAAAAACATGCTGTCTGCATTGAAGTGACTGAGAAACACCTCCAGCTTCTGTCTGCAAATACAAGGCGAAGAAAAGTCGAGCTCTCAGAAGTCAAGTTCACTTCGTCTGAGTGAAGGCTTCACGTTTTAATCCTCAGACCTGCAGTGAAGGTTACACAGCGAGTTTGCTTTCTGCGTATCTGATTGACGTTGTAGCTTTTTTAGATTTTGTGGCAACAAGATAATAAAAAATATCATCTTTTGTGATTTTAGGCTTCATACCTGAAACAGCCATTAAAACAGTGTGTTGGTCTGCAGTGTGAACAGAGCCGGTGAGCGGTGAAAAACACCACTGTAATAAACATTCAAACTCCTTCACTTACAGCAAGAAACATTAAAAATATGATTAGAAAATATCCATCAACACTCAAAATACGTCCTGTGATGCCAAACATCCACAAAATCAATTCAACAGCTAATAATTTGAATGCAGCAGTGATGATATATTAGCTTTTAAATAAATATCACTCAGTCAAAATAGTCAATAAATATGAAATTCATGGTTATTGTTGCATAGGAACACCTACTGCAGGGAAGTCAAAGAGGGATTAGTAGCTACACTCCACATCGCATCGTGAGACGCCATCGACACTCTGCAGCAGCCTCACCTGAGCAGGTTCACCTGGAAAAACAACTCCAGATACACCCAAACACTGTGAGAGCAGGAAAACGTCCAGACTGTGTCGCTTTACACAGTATACGCTTAGCTTTCAACCAAAACACGCTGAAGAGGTGAAACATGGAAGTGATGAAACTCATGTGTCACCTTGACAGAACAGCAGATCTGTGTCTCTACGTGACTGTCGCGTCTCTTTGTGGTGGGTTTGTGTCTCTTTGTGGTGGGTTTGCATCGTTCTGCATCTTTCCTGTTTCATACAGATATTCTGGCCCAGCCGTTCTTGGTCTGTTCCCCAATAGACCCGTTCAGTAATCCTCGCATGATACTACCACCTTTTGACTCTGGTCGGGGGCCTCCGGGGGCCCTGACCCTGATCTCCAGGCTCGCTGAACCACCTAGTGTATTTTATGAGGATGCATGAGTGAGTTCTGCTGCGTCATGTCTGGTGTGATGGAGTAAAAGCACAGCATCACTGGAAAGTGTCGCCGGCTCACGTTTCCAAAAACATTTGTGTTACATTCGCTGCCAGCCTGAAACACGTCAGACACAGTTCAGATCAGCTTCTTCGTGTGCCGTTCAGTTCACTGTCGCACAGTCGGACCAGTCGGTCCAGACCGCCTCCACATCAGCGTGTTCTCGCCAAAACCAAAACAGGAAATTAACAGTTTTATGTCTTTCAAATGCAAAAGTGATGCTTCACTCTTCTGTCTGCTGCTCTGGAGGTTGAGGAAATTCTGGTTCCTACAGGTGAAATATTTTACATTGTAGAGTTGAACCAAAGATCATTCAAATAGTTTCAAGTTTAGTTCAGTGAAAAAACTTAAGGTAGCGTTCAAGAGACTCAACAAGTCAAACAAGGTAAAAGAGGCACAGAAAGATTCTGGAGACGAACACCAGCTGTGCTTCACAGGTACAGAGGGAATAATGCTGACATCACTCAGTGTTCAATCATAATCAATCTGTCAATTAATAAAAGCTATTACAAATAATTGAATTAGAATTTGTATTGTTATAATAGAATAATGTAATTAAAATATGATTAAATCTTGTTAGTAATAATTCTATTTCCTTATTTTGCCTTTAAACTTTACACTGAAAGTAAATTTTAAAATGGAATCCTGAAACTTTATTTAAAATTATTAAATAATTATATTATATATTTCCATTTTAATTTACTCGTTAGTCGCTTTTGTCCAAAGTGACGTAAAATCAAAGAAACAAATTATTACATCATTAAAGTTTAATATTGAATTTAATTGGGTGTTTATTTGAAGCGTTCTTAGTATTCTCATTAACGTCTATGTTTTTTACATCGATCGGTTTATTGATTGATTAGAATTCAACACTGAAAAAGTTATTTCATTTGGCACGCTGCAGACGCCGTATGAACTCGTCCATGTCTGGACACACGAGAAGTTTCTGGTCAAACGTGAGAAAAAAATCAGCTCAGTGTGTGAAGTGGGCTGGACGAACAGAAAACATCACGACCGAGTTCAGCAAAGGTTCCAAGTTATGAGTGAGGATCATCAGGCAGCGTCGTTTTAATCGTTAATATTAATGCACAGAAAGAAAAGTCTCAAACCAAAGTGGATTTTGCATAAACAGCGTTTACACACATCTGTGAGAGATGCTGTCGGCGGCTTCGTTCGTGTCGTGTGGCGGCCGCAGCCGCAGAGCTGCAGCTGATTGGTCTACACGTTGATGGCGTGAGCGTGCTTCTTGCACAGAGGTTTGTCTTTCTTTGAGTAGAAAGGCTGGCCCTCCAGGTTCACATGGCACACCTGCAGCGACAGCAGAGACACGGGGCAGAATGATGAGGAGCGCACTGAAACCACAGCTGTCTGCCTGATGGACGCCTCACCGGGAGGACACAGGTGACGTCTGTCTGTGACGTGCATCAATCGACTGTGTGTTCTTACCGCGCAGACGAAGCAGGTGTCATGCCAGGTGTGACCCAGAGCCTCAATGAACTTATCACCAGCTTCCACGGGGAAGTCACAGCCATGACACTTGGTGCTGAAGAGTGCAATATAATCTGACAGAGACAGAGAGAGACAGTCTGAAACACCTTTCAGCTTACAGCCCGACCTCTGACCTCTGACCCCCGCACTCTGTAAAAACCAGGACGGCGTGAACGCCTTCGTACCTTTCTCGCAGTACGGTTCTCCGTCCTCCATGTGGAAGAGGCTGTTTCCGAAGGCTTTGCCGCAAGCTGCGCACACGAAGCAGGTGGTGTGCCACGTCTGCCGCAGGGCGTGCATCACTTCCTGTAACACACGGCATGTCAGACAGGCTCAGGTGTGTGTGTGACAGGTAGACAGGTGCACAGGTAGAGCGCCTCACCCCCATGATCTTGGTGTTGCAGCGGGCGCAGGTCGGAGCGAAGAACTCCTCGTAGCAGTTCTCGCAGTAGACGCTGTTCTGCTCCTCCACGAAGCTGACGTCAGCCAGGGACATGTGGCAGTAGTGACAGTTAAACTCCTCGGGGTGCCAGGACCGGCCGAGGGCCACCAGGAAGGGGCCCCTGGAGACCACAACAGGACCAGATCAGTCTGCTTCAGCTCCAGGTCTGACTTTCAGACGTTTTTAATTTTGAATCCTTGATGAAGGATGTAACCAACAGCTGCTGCAGACAAAGGTGAGACTTACCTGATGACGCTGTTGCAGGACCCACACAGAGGCGTACGGCTGCTGGCGGCGAACCTCTCCGCCCTTTGGGCCACGCCCCTCGCCACAGGAGAGAAAGGGGCAGGGCTCGGGGTAAGGGGGGCGGGGCTGGGAGCTGGAGGTGCGGCGGGGGAGGGGTTGGGGATGTATGCTGGTGGAGGAGGGGCGGCCTGGGGCAGTGGCTGCGCCTTCACGGTGGTGGTCATCTTACCGGGGTCGTACTTATCAGCGAAGTTGGGATCGGACACCCAGGGGGGCCTGTTAGAGGAGGCGGGACCAGCCGGGGCCGGGGCCGGGGCAGCAGCTGGGGGGCGGTGCTGAGGTGGAATCGGAGCAGGAGCTGGAGCTGGAGCAGGAGCTGAGGGTGGAGGCGAGGACAAGTATTACGTAACTGCTTCTAGAGGACCAGGAGACATTTCCACGTTTGTGAATGAGCTTCCAGGTGTTCTCACCTGGCTGGGTGGGGTAGATGCAGGCGGTGCTGACCACCTTTGGAGGGGCGGAGCCTAGAGGGATCTGAATGGAGCTCTGCTGCATGGGTGGGAACTGTTGCGTGGGCGGCTGCTGGTACTGCTGCGGGATTGGCTGGTAGTGCTGTGGAGGCGGGACTTGAGGAGCCTGCTGCATGGCAGGAGGCTGACCGTACTGACTGGAGGGGGTGAAAAAAAACAGATTCATGACTGCGTCAAAGATTCACGCTGGTCTGATCTTCATGCTGAGCTTCTGTACGATGGAGACACGACCCGATACGAGACACACAGACAGACACACGTCTTCTCAGACTGCTTTATCTGTGGAACTTGTTTATGCAACTTGGTTTTTGCAGCTGTGTTGGACTACAACTACTACTACCAAAATGACTACAAAGAGACAGAGTCACTGCGTGACGTGGACTCAGACACGTCCTGACTTCTGTCCACATCACGCTCCAGAAGCAGAGCACTGCCTTTCAGCTCCATTTATCTGCTGTAACCACTGTTTGATCTTGTAAACAGTTCGTTTCATTGCAAAGACCAAGTTGCTAAATGTCTGAACTCACCTGGATCTCCTCCCTGTCAAGCACAGATTTTTTGATTTGCAGGTTCTAGTTTCACATATAAAACTCTGTCAGCTCCTAATGCTGAAATACAGTCATCACAACACTGTTTCCACATTGATGTCAACAAATATTCAGTTCCTCATCTGACCTGCAAACCACCAAATCAGTGTTTACTGGGCTGTTACATCCACACAAAACACACACAGATACTTATAAGTTAGTGAAAGCCTTAATACAGAAAGCAGTCCAGTGCAAACCAGCCTGACAACCAGCCTGTAAGAAATGAGTGTCAGTGTCTTGAACAGAATGAAACAGAAACACGTGACAGCTGGACCTCCATCCTTCAGAGCCAGTTAGAAATGATTCAGCCTGCAAATGGGTGAAGTTGTTAAGTTGTTACTCAACGGTTACATGGTCCTGAACTGAGCAATGCACCAACACCACCAGGGTTAGGGTTCACTTCCCACCATTTTAAGAGAAAGGCCTCAGTATGCTTCAAACATCGTGCTCGTTGGATCGTCTGAATCAGGTCGGACAATCGCGGCACACCAAATGTGGAAGAGAGGCTTCCAGCAGAGGCCGCCTGAAGTTCATGGATTCATCACATCGAGACGTAAAGACAGCTGTTGTAGAGAGACGAGGGAGGCAGCAGGATGCAGCCAGGAGGGGGACGTGGAGGTGACGTCGGGCTTTAGACGAGCTCCAACAACACATCAGACACAGGTTGATTTGAAGCACACTGAGGCCTTACATCCACTCACGCTCCCGCTTTAGAATCAGTTAGCAGAATAGAAAAGAATGAGAAGCTTCTGTTTGATGGCGCTGTGTTATGTAGCGTGTGACAGGAGGCAGCGTGAAGCCGACTAAACGCTGGCAGCAGGTGGACTCGAGCGCTGGATCCCTGCAGGTGTCGGTACCTGGAGACGGCAGCTTTGTGCTGGAGGCCGTAACCAGCGGCAGACTGTCGCTTCAGGCTGCAGGTGTGGACACAAGGACAGCAGAGGTCACCGTGACGATCTGCATCCCGAGCTCACCTGTATCTGCAGGCTGTGGCCCGCCCAGGCACACCTGCTGCTGCTGCTGCTCCAGATGTTTTCTGCCTGTTTGTGCCGTCTGTCATGTTTTCAGTGTCTTATTACAGGTTAACAGGGACCTGAGTTTATCTGTCTATCATCAAATCCCATTCCAGCATGTTTTCATCCGACACGCTCTGATAAGAGTGAGAGCAGCTGGTGAACACGACCAAAAACTGAGCTAAAAGAGAGGGAATATCAGACTAACACCATCAGGTGACGCAGTCATGTTGCTCTGACTACCAGATGTGGAAGCATGTGGCTGTTTGCTAACATGTTAGCCATGATGACAAAAAAAGTACAGAAATTGACCCAAAATATAAGGATGAAGTACGTCTCATTCAGCGCGCCATCTGCACCTTTGAGAAGCAAACAAACAAGCACATAAAACTATTTAACCCCCTTTAGGAGGCATGTTGGGGCTCCGAGATGCTGGATTTTCCTACCGTCACTGAACGCAACACGTCTGACAGTAAACTCAAAGCCCTCCAGCTGCAAAAAACTCTGATTAAGAAGCAAACTCACACAAACAAAACACCAAATCAGGACAGAGACAAGTCAGTCAACGTGTTAGGAGACACATTCACGGCAGGTGAGTCCGAGCATGAGCTCGAGAGTCACATTCATGGTTTCTGTGGACGTTCCTCCATCGTAACATCAGGAAGAGAAAAACTTTGACTCTCTGTCAGTCAGCTGAAGCTGTTTGAGCTCGTGTTCATTCAAAGAAATGCCTGGTTACCTGTGAGGGGCGGGGTCAGATGAAGCAGGGGCAGGGTCCAGAGGCTGCACGGTGGCGCTAGCGGCAGGGGCGGGGCCGGCAGAAGCTGGAGCATGCTCAGTAGGGCTACAGCACAGGAAGTGTTAGGAGCGACAGTGAGAGACAGAGCCGCCGTGGAATCATCACATGTTCAGTGTCGATACAGTTCAGTACATGCAGGCCTGAGCAGGCTGCATGTACTCACATATGAAGTACAAATACTGCATGTACACAGAGGAGGTTAGTGACAGCCTGGAAGAGGAGCAGATCAATCAGCTGGTTATTGGTTTCATGCACAAATCAAACAGCTCGATATTGCTCAGGTGGATGTGAGGGCGTCGATAAAATGTGATGTTTTATTTTTCTGTGAGCTGCTTCCTTCAGGGAGACAGAAGGAGAAACCACAGTCTCTTTATTGGCGGATAAAAGCTCGACCTCTGCTCCCATTGATTCACGGTGAGTCATTGCACGGCGAATACAGACTGACGAGGGTTGAGGGCGGCGGGGGAGGCTATCTGCTCGTATTTCAGTCCAAACGGGCGGGCGAGGCAGCGCAGATCAATTGTGCATAATGGAGGGATGATTAAATAAGTGCACGGAGCAGAGAAAGCTCCATCCATCAGTGCTGAGGCGGGCAGGGTGGAGGAGGGGTGGAGGGCTAAAAGGTTTGTTCCTCCTCTCAGAGACCTCCTCAGTGTGGTACTCAGACCAGCTGTTAAGAACAACAGCAGCCGAAAACAAAGAAAACAAACGAGAAAATTAAAAATCCCACAAACTCAATCTGAGCTGAAGCTGCTCCTAAATCATCAGACAGAAAAGAAAAGGTTTGCTCCTCAGAACTGATCCATAAAGATGTCTGTCTGCTGACCGATCAATACCAGCTCCAATCAATACAAACGCCACCAAAAAGGCAGGACGGGACGCATTCACATCAAACATTAAACTCTTCATCGCCTCAGTCTGTCGCTGATGATGATGATGATGCTCAGACTCAGGTGTCCTCTCACAGGTTAGTGTCTCTTCAGTCTGATGGGTTGAAGGAGTGAAAAATGAAGAGACACGTGACAAGAAAAGCTCCAATAATCTGCAACATCAAATCACTTTGACAGAAAACGTCTTGAGGACAAAGAAGGGAACGTCTGCAGAGACACCCACATCGTGTTTAATCCTTTAAAGTCTGACAGCTCTCTTTAAAAAGAAACTCAATATTTGCATCATTTTTCACTTCAGAGGTGGAAATACTGAAATACTTATTAATATTTCTACTGTTTTTTAAGCTGTAGGGGAAACAGATCAAACATCCTCAGAGTAAACCATCGGTCCTCCTGCTCCCCCTGCTGGTAAACAGCTCTTCACATGGAGCTTCAACGCTGCTGGATCACTGTAACGTCTGATAACGGCTCCATCAGACGCATTTAAGAGGAGGAAAACGTACAGAGAGCACTGAGACTTCAGTCAGTCTCATCTTCACAATGACACTAAAACACATGTGAAGGATCATTTAAAAAATGAGCAACAAAATGCTTCAAAAGCAGAAAAATATACTAAAGTATTTAAAGTAAAAGTGCTCTTCTGTCCCAAGGTTTTCCTAAAAATCAACATTTTTGTGACTTTGTCAGCTGCGTTATTACATTAGTATAACATTAGTGGATTATTGTTATTGATGGAAGCAGCATTTTAATGCAGCAGCTGGAGATAATTATGACTCTAAAGTCAAAGTCTGAGCAAATTTCCAGAAAATCAGCAAAATTAGTAAATTCCAAATGTTAACGGTAAAGCTGATCGGGTTCAATAAGAAAAAGATTCAGATTCAGTAAGTTTGAACCTGAATCTGATAAAAAGTCACTGATTCATCCATCAGTGCAGAACTCGAGTAAATGTACTCAGTTACTTCCAGTTGACTTCAGAAGGAGGAGGTCAGGCTGCGTTTACCTGTCAGGTGATCAAAGCTCATCACGTTAGCTTACAGACACTCACTACACAGGTGAGCTGTTATGGGCGGGGCAGTGAGACGAGGTGAGGGCGGGCCATGTGATTGGGGGCGGGGCAGAGTGTGCAGGTGAGGAGCCAGAGGGGGGGTCAGCAGCTGTCTATTGGAGCTCTGCTGCCTACCTGCTCCTCCTCAGCGCCTCCTCCTCCTCCTCCTCCTCCTCCTCGCCTGGTACTGGAACAGACAGAAATCACAGGAAGGAGGCGTCAGTTAGTCCCTCAGGTGAAAACGTCCTGCTTTAAACGTCTGTGCTGACACGGTAAAGTTCAGGTGGCTCCGTTCTGCCTCTGCATGCTGGGAGGCGTTTAAAACTTCCCAGCATGCCTCATGTTTCAGCAGAGGAGCTCTGAAAACACCATCTTTTCATAAACTTATTTTTCCCGCCCTCTCTGCTCCTGCTGGTCACGCCCCTGGCTTTTATTTGAATAACTTACATAAGAAGCTACAGTGGACTAAAATGAAATGAAAGAGGACATCAGGACAGGAAACTTACAGGACTCAGTTCCCGTCATGTGGGCCAGGACCCGGAAGGACTTGGACTGCATGTTGGCGCTGCGGCGGCCCCTGTCGCCCAGGTCCAGGTCCAGGTCTGCACTCTGGACGGCCTGGTAGACCGGCGAGGCGCTGTCTACGAGACGATCTTTAACTGGGAGAGGACTGCAACCACAGACAGAGGATGCCAAACCCCCCGAAGCCAAACCAAGTCAACACCGAGACACTGAGCCAAGGCTTTGGGGAGCTTAAGGGACTTTTAGTGTTTTATGTCGTTTTTCGGGTGAAGAGCAGAAAGTTTTGATGCTCTGATGAGCGCTAAAATGTTTTCATGACTTTGTGAAACGTAAACACGTGAAAGGTTGAACTGATCTTTCATGAGATCAAAATGAAAAGCAATATTGAGCTGGTACTGATTTGATGTTGATGAAGATGAAGATGGAGACGGTGTAAACGTAAACAGGAAGCACTAACAGCTCATTGGACGCTACAAAGCTCGAAGGTTACTGGACATGAGAAAAGTTCAGTGATGTAAAACCAAAGATGGAAGCAAAAGTTCACAAAAGGTCAACACGAGGAGGACATTTTTAAAGAGTTAACGACTCACAGAGTGAACAGACATGAACCAAAAGAAGGAGCGGCCTCAGAACATCCAGTTTGATCAGAACTTTGACCAGTAACACCAGTTTCCTCCCTTCAGTCTGTTTTTAAGTTGGTTTCTGATCCACAGGAAGACGTCAGGAGTCGTTTGTGTTTAGTTTCTCGGTAACTGTTTTCAGTGACGCTCGTCGTCTGTGAGCTGGAAGCTTTCATTCAGCCGTTTTAATTAAAGCAGGTTTCTCTGGTGTCAAAATAGAGCGTGAAGAATCGGTGTAGATGTTTGCAGCAATATCATTTTTCCTCTCAGGAGGGAAAACAAGAGCGATTTTTCATGCACACACAGCCGCTCGGCTCTCAATGCAATTTTCCAGCAGGGTGGAAAATTGATCGTTAGCGTTGGAAGAGGACACACAGCAGCGTTCACAGCACGAAATCCGACAACAGCGTCGAACTTGGGCGACGAGCAGAGGCTCTGACAGCGGCATGAACCAAAGATGTCTGATCTGTGATGACGTTTCTACAAAGAGCTGAGCTTCACTCTTACGCTCGACTATGAAGCAGAAATAAATACGGACACAGATAATAATAAATACAGATGTTTAACGTTGGTGGGAAGAAGTACTTTTACTTTCAGTGAATTTAAGTTCATGATTTTATGTAATTCATCAGTGTTTGCTGATTGGAGGGATCAATCACCTTCAGTTTAAACTGGAGTGTGAATCATAAACAGCAAGTTATCATCAGTCATCAGAATAACAATAAATCCATTCACTGAAGTCCAGTTTGAGATTACGAGCTCCAAACATGTTTAATCTACTTCAATCTGCTTTCATGAAGCGTCTCAGCTGCTCTCAGAAGTGATGATGACACACTGCATACATGTTCGCTGAAGCTCTGCATCGACCACAGGACAGTAACACAGAGCATCTGAATAAACTGAAGCAACCTGAGGTCAGGGATCAAACAGGACGCGTTAAACCCGTCATGATGAACGTAGAAACTGCTCAGCCTCCAGTGATCTGCATTAAATACTCCGCCACCATCACATTAAGAGCAGCAACTAAAACCTGCAGCAGACAAACAGCATGAACGCCTGGACGTCACATGACCAACAGCTTCAGTCTGAGCTCCAGAAAGAGAGAGAGTCCTGACTTCAAACAGAAATGACACCCAGACACACAGTCCGAACCAATGTGAGCCAATCAGACGAAGGCTGGTCAGGAGGAAGGAAGTGACAACATGAAGGAGGAAAAGGAGGGAGGACGGGCCAAAGACAGGAGAGTACGAGGGATTAAAACTGTTTCACCCATCAGAGGGAAGAAGAAACAACAAGACAGAGAGGAGGAGGAGGAGGAGGAGGAGGAAAGAGTAACATTAACATACAACTGACTGAATTATGATCAAGTGAAGTGTTTGTAAATGAATAATATAGAAACTTTCTGCAGGAAAAGACAACACGAGGTACAACCACACAAAGTGCTTCAGATCAAAACGTTTCCTTGAATTCACTTTAACTAACGTGTTTGCAGAGTCTGTCAGTAATTATTGCTAATTATTATGTTCGTGATAGTTGTTCATTATTGTTAAAATGTTTTGCTCTAAACATATTTGCTGAAAATTGTCAGTAAAGAGGAAGATGAGGAGGAGGAAACAGGAGAGGATGGTAGTACAGGAAGAAGGATGAGGAGGCAGAGGAGGAGCACCAGAGGAGGCGTTCTTACCCGGCGTCGTGCCCCTTCCCCTGCGTCTGTCCTGCGATGGCGTCCATGATGGCGTCCTGCGAGTACATGCTGATGGGTGTGTTGTACTGGGCGTGGATGATGGTGGCCTTGCCGCCAGGACCCTTCACTTCTATGGGCTTATGGGTGGAGAGGGCGGTGTCCAGAGCGCCGGGGATGAAGCCGGCGCTGATGGAAGGAGGGTGACGGAGAGAAGAAGAGGAAGAGACAGGAAGGCGAAGTGGAGATATGAAGAGGACGGACAGTTGGAGGAAAAGGCAGAGACGAGTGAGGACGATGCAGCCGACGGTTTGTGTTAAAAGAAGAGACGTCCAGACGAGACATGCTCACAGCAAACAGACAGCTCCAGACTTCACGCTTCATTTTCACGCTTCATGCAACAATACAAACCAAAGTTACAACAAGACCATACGTCCACCAGAGACAGGCCAGAGACAGGCCAGAGACAGGCCAGAGACAGGCCAGAGACAGGCCAGAGACAGGCCAGAGACAGACCGGAAGCAGAACAACATCATAACAAGGGTTTGAGAGAAAGTATCTGGATACTTCAGGGATCTGCAGGGATCCTCAGACGTGTCCCTGAGGGACTCCACCATGAACTCTGAGCAACAAGTCGAATGAAGTGTTCCTCCCACATCTGTCCCACATCAGACCGAAGCCGAGGCTTCGACGTTCACACCTGCTTCACGCAGTGATGATCAGGTGTGAGGAGGTGTGAACTTCTCTCTCAGCTCTGTTTAATTAATGAGAGCAGCTGAGTGCAACACGGCGAGTCTTCCTGGACAGCCTGAAAATGTCAGTTATCGTCACATTTAAGCGACGCGGCCTCTCCTCTCTCTGACAGCCATGTTTTCACTCTGCACAACAACTGTTAACGTTTCGACAACACGTCGTACAAACTTTTTGAGCATGAGCCGACTGAAAACAAGCCTGCATGAAAACAAGGCTGAGCCAGTGAAGGAAGTTCAGTTGGAGGAGCTGATCCATGAAGCTGAAGACGACGTGTTGCTGTGTGAGACAGGATTTAACAGCTCTGGACCGTCATCATGGATGCAACTATTTTCATTTCCACATCAAACCAACATCATTCTTCTTTCACGTCAGCATGTTTACAGGTGAGCGCTCCACCAGCCAACATCACCAACACGTCACAGAGACACTCGTCTTTCTGACGCCCAGACAGGCGCCGCTTGTCGCCTGATTGACTACATCAGATAAAATCAGTCGTCTCGAGCCGGACGCCGCTCTGCCTGAGGGGTCGGGATGTTATCCAGCCTGAACCCAGATCTGCTGGCGCTGACGCTTTCAACTTTCAAAGCTGAACATCAATAAACCATCATCACGTTATTTCTGCGTCTTTAGTAAATTACCACAAATCATTCACAATATTTGACTTTTTATTCTCAAATTTCACCTGCAAGTTATCCTGATATTTCCCATTCAGCAGGGAAATATTCAGGAAACAGGAAGAGGGCGCTGTTCCACATGAACAGAGCTGACCGTGTGTGTGTGTGTGTGTGTGTGTGTGTGTGTGTGTGTGTCAACATGGCCTTAATCTGCAGAAACATAAAGAGAAGCAGCTCTTTCCACCGTGGGTTCATCTGCTTATGGTAATTTTAGCCAGTTATCTATTATTGGACAATGATGCATTGATGATTAAAGAGGCTTCAGCAGGAAACACGATGACACCCACAGCATCAAAGCATGCCTTAAAAGGACCAAACCACAGAGCAAACACACACCCAAGATGCATTCGGCCGGAGAGGGTACTAACTTGGGAGCAGCGGGGGAGAAAACCTGGTGTGACCGACAGCGAGGAGATGAAAACAGAGAGGAGACAGAGAGGATTAGAAAACGTTACAGCATCAGGACAGCGGAGGCTACAGGGAGGCGAGAATGAAAGGTCAGAGGTCAGAGATGTCCGGTCTGTGTGTGGACAGACGTGACGACAGCGAAGACGTCACGGTACGTTTGAGTGAAGTCTGCGAGAGCTCGGCGGCCTTTTGTGTTCAGGAAGGAACAAACATGATCACTGACTAACGCCTGGAGCTGCTGCAGCGGCTCAGTGGGCCGTCCGATGCTAAGCTAAGCTAATCGGCTGCTGGCGGTAGCTTCGTATTTTGCAAACAGACACGAGCGTGATGTCATTCTGAACATGTGACTGTCAGTGAACGAGCAGATCCATCATCCATCATCCATCAGTCATAGTCATAACAACACAAACGTCCAAGAAACCAGCAGGAACAAACTCCTGCAGGGTTCAGAGGTAAGATGAGGGCAGTGTGTGTGTGTGTGTGTGTGTGTGTGTGTGTGTGTGTGTGTGTGTGTGTGTGTGTGTGCCCAGAAGGTTCCCTGACCTTTACCAGCAGCCAGAGGAACCGACAGGTGTTTGGCCTCTTCAGTGACACAGTAACCGAATCACACTGTGAACGCAGGAAACACAAGTCTGTGTGTGTGTGTGTGTGTGTGTGTGTGTGTGTGTGTGTGTGTGTGTGTGTGTGTGTGTGTGTGTGGCTATGAGTATGAATACTTACGGTAACAGTTACAAAGTGGAAGTGTGTATTTTGATCTGTTACGGGAGTGTTTTGGATGAGCGGTCCTCAGAAGAACACCTAATCCTTATTCAGATCACTCAGTGGTGGAAGTGGTACTCAGATATTACTAAGTAAGTACTTGTTATGCAGAAAAGCCCTTTTCAGAATAATAAATTAGATTATCTTATACTCATGAATGTGTTCATCACTTCTGATCACAGCTGACTTTAATACGATTAACTGCCGACAGCTTGTTTCTCCGCAGGATCAATAAAATCATATCCATAACGATGATACACGATCATTCAAATACTTCAGTAAAATACCTCAAAATTATACCCAGGCGCAGTACTTGAGTTACTTTCCTCTTGTGTCATCATTAAGTATGTTTGGTGTTTGAAACAGTACTGAGGACCGTCCTCTTCCTCAGTCAATACCAATCATTGATCACTCAGATGAGGCCCTCGGTGTGTTTTAGGAGACTTTGAGACACTGAATGTTCTGACCGTCCTCCTTCTTTTGGTTGTAAAGCTCAGCAGAGCCTCAGAGGAGTCTGAGCTCTGCTGACGTGTGGGTCAACATGGCAGGACGAGGCTGCTAAAGGACAGCAGGAAGGCAAAGACAAGCTGGTGGACATAGTGGAACATCTGGCAGCTAAAGAGACAAATCTGTCCCTCTGGAGATGGTGGAGGCCAAAGGTTTAATGAATGTGGCAGCTCAGACCACGAACAGCGTAGAACTGAAGGCTGATCAGCTCTGATCATCACGGCCGGATGAACCGTGATGCGTTCACTTACTCCTCTGCGTGCTGAGGTGCATCTGAGGAAAACAAACGTCACCGAACTGAACTGAACACCTGAATCGAATGAAGTGACTTTTGATCTCTAGAATCTGGTGTAAATACGACGTGGTTCTTTAGCTCCCTCTGATCAGGTTTGTGTTTTATTAGCAGCTGTGAAACTCCTGCCATGTTTCCTCCACGTCATCACCTCCTGGGGCCTCTTCGCCTCTACGTACCCCGCAGGCCGCCCCGCCTGAATGGCCGCCATCTCCCTCAGAGTCTCCTCTGAGTACAGGCCGATCGGCGAGTTATACTGCTTCCTCTGAGCCGGGCTGACCGCCGCTTTCCCCCCGGGAGAGTCTGCCTCTACAGGCCCGGAGGAGGCACTGCAGGCCGACAGGCGGCCGTTCACCTGCACCGACTGAGGCTTCAGGTGGAGCAGGAGGGGGGGTCAGGTGTCAGGGGGAGGAGACGGGATGGGAGGGAGCAGAGAATGTTGGGTAACAACTATCAATATCTGATCAATGTGTTTTATAGACAGGTTCTGCTGTAAATGTTGTAAAAATGTCAATATATTTTAAATAAGAGCCTGAAGCAGTCTATATTTTTGCATCTTCATTGATCAATCAATTTTAAAAAGTGTTGATCTCATTTAGACTTTAAAGATTAATTTATTTTAAAAAAATGAATAAAGTCTGTGTGTCTCTGTTGTTTGATGTAAAACACATAAAATCTTAACTTTTCAGGAAAGCTAAAATATGTCATTTTATTTGAAAACCAAACGTCTTCTGGTTCCTCCCGTAAAGGAAGCAGAACAGTCACAGGTGTGTGTCAGCTGGAGATACGAGCTTTTACCAACAGTTTGTGTCTTTCTTCCTGTGACCACCAGGAGGCGCCAGCTCATCATGTTGAACCAGGATGACTGAACCACCTGCCCTCCAGTGTGTGTGTGTGTGTGTGTGTGTGTGTGTGTGTGTAAATTTATCTAAAAATCTGCAGCAGTTCAGAGAAAACAGAGAATCAAAATATGAACGTGTCTCCTTCTCGTCTGTGCTGAGCGATTCTCTGAGTGTTTTTGTTATTTCATTCATCTGTTTACGAGGTTTTCTTCAGGTTTCTTCTGTCATGTGATCTCCAGGCCTCCAAAGTGAAAAAATCAATCACAGATAACATCCGATCAGTTTCATCTCAGGCTGGATCTGAGAACAGCAGACACCTGCGGCAGTGTGCGGCAGTAGAAATGCATCATGGGTGACGTTACCTGTTGGTGAGGGATCAGGGGAACAGCGCCGGTGTCGATTCTTGGTGCAGACATCATTGCGGGACGCTTCGACCTGCAGGGAGACAAACGCAGGTTCTCCTGACGTCTGGTTGACATGACGGACATGAAATGAAAACATGTTCATTTGTTCAGCTGTAAAAAATCCTTCCTGTTCTCAGTTAGTCCTGTTCCTTCATGTTCTTCCTCACTTTCTGACTCTGGCTCCTATGAACGATCTCGACCTCTGAGGGTCGATGTGACGTCAGGCTGCGTTCAGAGAGCAGAGCTCTGAGATCGTTCAGTGCGTGGGTCACTCAACAGTCAAAGAGAGCAAGCAGAAATATGTGGCCTCTGTAGAAACACCTAGAGAAGGAAGGAGGTGAAAAACCTTCAGCTCCAAGTAAGAAAGAGAGGAGGTCAAAGGTCAGAGCTGATTAGAGAAGCTGGTATTCTTTCTTGCTCATCCCGACGCTACAGAACGGCAGAAATCCTTCAACCAACCCGACATCGCTGTGACTGCTGGAGGCATTCATGCTTACTGGACTGTGAACAGAAGCTCTGTATTTAACTGCAGTGACTCTGAAAAAGACCAATATGTCACAGTGTGCACGGACTGAAACGGGACTACATTAAAAAGAGGCTGATGAGACATGATGGACGCTAACATTTGACACAGGACTTCATCTGAAGCGGCGGCACGGACGCTGAGATAAATCTGTCCGTGATGGTTTTCCACAGGCTGTTCTTAAAGGAGGTGAGTTTGGAGGTTTATTACAGTCATTTTCAGAAAAATGACTTGATTGGACTTCCTGCACTGTGTGTTTTCCGCTCTCATCAGAGGAGGCGGCGTGAAGGCCGGCGCAGGTCAAGCAGCTTCTTTTATATGTGCTGCTGCTTCTCATCTATTTGCTGACCTCCTTCTCCCGCAGTCCACCGCAGGCCTCGCTGTCTGCTTTACGCTGACAAAACAAGACGAGCGACAGACAGAAGATGAGAAAAAAGACACGGCAGAGGCTCCTCATCCTCGGCAAACATCTTATCTTCATCGCCCAGAGGGTTTGCCGTGATGAGGCTTCGTGTGGACCGACATTCATTTCCTCACTGAACTGATCAGATCTCCTCTGTCGGACTCCTTCAGGCTACAAGACCCAAGATTTGACTGAGCGCTCTTCTTTTGGTCACGTGACACCAAACAGGCCAACGTCAACATCTGCAGCCGCCGTCTTTCCTTTGTTTCCCAACAGCGTTTAAGCCCGCACGAGATAATCATCTGCCAGCATCCAATAACCACAGGCCAGACTCTGAGCTCCCACTTTAGGAATAACATTAGAGACACTGGTCCCCCTGCAAGTCTATTTTTCTTTCACTCAGAGTTCAGAGGTTTCAGCCGGTGTTGGTTTTGTAGAAGTGGTTGATGATATTCCAATAAATCCAGGTGTCATCAGCATGTCTTTCTGTTGCTGTGCTTCAGTATGACGCTGCCGTGTCTCCTGATGACGCCGGAGCAACTGATGCACCTTTTGCACAGATGTATTGAAGATGTGCAAGATAAACATTTCACAGCTCAACCAGGATGAAAGTGGACGATGAGCTGACCTTCGCTTCCGACATCGCTGCCACGAGACGCTCCTGCAGCTTCGTCCTCCACACAATCAGGAGGACGCATCTGTTCATCACCCACTAGACAGTCCAGGATCTGGTCCAGACTGTGTCCTGCAGCTCTCCTGGCTCGCCGTCCAACCTCTGCAGCTCATTCAGAAAGCTGCAGCAGCCCGGCCGGCGTTCACTTGCCTGCCGTGCTGCAAACAGCTCAGGTCCCTCTGACATGAACGGCAGTTAGTCAAAGTGAGTGAAGTGATTCAATAAAAATCAATACATTCTTATTGAGTCTGATCAGCCTGAACAGAGAACTGTGACAAACAGCGGAGATGAGCGTGAAGAGGAGGATTCACTGTAAGCAGCTGCAGACGTCAGGACGAAGGACACAGTGTCTCCCTCCAACCCATCGGGGTAAAGAGTAAACGCAGGGCAGGAATAAAAATCACCATCAAACACTCTGTCCGTCCCCCTCACTCAGGAGACAAAGACGGAAATGATTCAAATGAGCGGGAACACAGGACATGCTTATTCGTTTCCGTCCTTACTTGGACATGGTGAGCGCCAGGTTGTAGTTGGCCATCTTGATCTTGTTCTGGGCCTCCAGGTGAGTCATCCCCTCGGTGCTGACGCCATCGATGGCGACGATGACATCACCCTGGATCAGGTTACCCTGCGCTGCCTTGCTGCCCGGAGTGATCTGTCCAAACACAAAGACAAAGGTGATGGACACACAGATCAAATCTGGAACATTTTGATTCACTGTTTTTTTTATTGATTTATAACTCAAACACTTTGGTTTTAAAAGACACAAAACACAAACAGACCGCGGCCAAACTTCTGCTTTCATGTCCTGAATGTTGGACTGATGCAGTGACACAGACCACAGGTCAGCGCACATGTTGGTCTGCATGGAAGGATCACTGCTTTCCATGAAATAATCAATCAAATGGGAAAGGAATCAATGAATTAGTCGATGGTTAATATGTCTGCAGGCTTCAGTGCCCTTAATCTGTGTTGACAGAGGCCTTCATCTCTCTGACAATCAGCTGATCTGGTGACTAAAATTAAATTACTGGGTGTTAAATTAGAAAACTGAGTCTGATCAGACTGATAACACGGTCTCTGAGATGGAAAAGGAGCGTCGTTATCTCACAGAAACGATCTGCAGATGTTCCATTTGCTGCTGTGACTGATGCTGTTTGGTTGTTTTTCAGTTAGAAAACTAATGAATTCTGAAAAAGTGAGAAAATCCTTCCAAAATGAACCAAACCAATACGACCTCAGAGGATCAACGGCTGTAAGTTTGACAATAATCTTACTGGGAATCAGATGAACTGGTCTTAATAAACCTGCTCCCTCACCTGTGGAAAACAGCATGTTAGCATGCTAACATTTGCTAACTGGTGCCAAACACACAGTCCAGCTGATGGGAATGTCTTTAGCTCTGCAGGCATCTGGTCACAAACGTTATGTTCACCTGATGGTGGCGCTGCGTGAAAGGTGGTGGAAACATGGTGGCATCTGAACAGGCTGACCCTGTGACCTTTGACCCACAGGGCCTTTGACTCTGCAGCCTCGAGGCCTCTGTGGCGCCTCGAACACAAAGACAGGACACAAGTGTTCGTGTCTGAATGTTAAACCCGGGACAGCTGTCCACACACTGCTAACACCTGCTGAGGGACATCTATTCTCTCTAATTAGTCCTCAAATCCCTCCTGCCCGCTCTGCTCTATCCGTCTCATCACGTCTCCATCATCACTCTATTTCCATCCACAGGCCGCAGTCACCAGAAACCTGCAGCACCGAGCTGATTCTGTACCAACAAGGGTCCAGGCCCGAGAGAGGGAGCACAAACACCTGAGGGATGGATCCAAACTGGAGCTCTGTGAAACAGGAAGAACAGCAGCACTGCAGGTGACCAAGACACAAAGAACCAGCAGCACACTAAGACTGAAACTGAGCACCTGAAACACAAGAACGCAGTTTACTGTCTGCAGTCCAATGCAGTAATACACAGCAGGAATACACAACACGCAATAATACACAATACACAGCAGGAATCTGTGCAACAATACACACATTTATGTATCAGGAGAATAAACAGCCATTAAACAAACACATGGTTCAACACAGGAGGACCAGCTCCTCAGGTCAAGACCCAGCGGTTCACCTGAGACGAGAAGGGGACACTCACTGGACAATGACAATGGACGCAGTCTGGAGAGTGGAGATGCTCCACATGGAGACTCCACAGGGAACATTTAAAGGACTGGAGGGCAGCAGGAACAGGACTCTTGGGGAGTCTGGAGTCACTCTTTAAGGTGCCTGTTCTTGTGGCGCTGTCTTAGTTGGTTAAAGCACCTGTCTTGTAAACAGGAGATCCTGGGTTCAAATCCCAGCAGTGCCTCATCATCAGTTCATTGTTCTGTTGTAGTGTTTGTGACTAACAGCATCTTCTCCTCAGATTATCATTGGTCTGCTCCATTCTCACCCACAGCTCCAATCAAAAAGTTGACAGTTTGGACAAACTGGCAGAACGCAGGTGTTTCCTCTCCCTTCAGTGTCTCCTGATGTTAGCCTTAGCCACCTGTAGCTCTGATGAGTTGTCCTCGAGGCTAATTTGTTGGATAAATATGGCAGAAACATCTTTCTAAAGGGCATGAAGCGCTGACGACACCGAAGAGCTGCAGACCTTTCTTCATGTCCACAAACGAATTGTCTTTGTCTCTCAGAGTGAGCGTTTTAAAAAGTTCAAAAACGACTTTCGTTTTAGCGTCACAATAAACCAGAACCTGCACTGATTTCACACATCAGACCTGAGCGGCAGCACACAGAGGAGCTGAAAACCAAACACCACATTTCCTGTCTGAGGCCCTGCGGGATTTGATGTGTTTTCTACGCCGGAGATACGAGACCACAGCACGTCCTGTCAATCTGAGAACAGAGACTCGTGGGTAATCACGTATCAGCTAAATGGAGATGTCACGGCTGTTTGTCTAAAATCACTGAGTGGAGACCAAAAGCATGACAGAAAGCCTTATTTGGTCACATCCCATGTTGCCACGGCAACAGGAGGCGAGGAGACACTGTGGCTGGATTACAGAGCCACACACACACACACACACACACACACACACACACACACACGAGCGCTGGTACGTCAGCTCAAATCTCTGCAGAGCCTGAACACACAAAGAACTGTTGAGTGGACAGAACGAGAGCACGCTGCAAAAAATACAAGTTTTTATCTGCGCTATCCCACAATGCACTTGGCTTCAGGAGATAAAATCAGACGGGTCAGTCAGCCGTGAGGCGCTTCACTCCTCAGCGCTGTAACACGTGGACAGTACTCTGATCAGATGCTGCTGGGTTCATTTTGTGTTCTTTGTTCTTGAGTCGAAAGCTTAAATTATTTAATGAGTGAAAACACTGAAAACTTCCTGTTTGCAGTTTGTCCAGTACGTCAGTAACATGTTGATGATGGTGAGCGTCCTCCTCACTGCACGTCTGGACAGCAGCTGCAGCAGGAAGCAGAGGCGCTGTGGCTTAGCTGGTCAAAGCGCCTGTCTAGTAAACAGGAGATCCTGGGTTCAAGTCCCAGCAGCGCCTCACTTCATTACTTCTTATTGGATTAAATGGATCGAGGCTGTGAGGTCTGAATCTTCCACTTGGTGTTTTACCCTCCGGCCTCTCTGTCGTCCTGCTTTCCGTCAGAACTTGTGTCTCAGCAGATCCTGCAGAAACACTGGAGCTGAAGATGTGTTGAGTCATTTATGAAGCAAAAACACTGAAAACTCACAACGTGCTGTTTCTTCAATGTGTTGTTTTTCCCTGTTTTCTACAGAATCGGTGCACACTGAATATATTTGGGTTTTGGATTGTAAAACAAGAGATAACAGCTAGTGTGTTTAAACTCACACCACTCGGGACCAGATTCAGGTCAGGAGATCAGCCTGTTGCCTGCTTGGAGTGGAAGAGCCTCTCATTGGCCGTCTGAAACAGGTGACCAATGGCGTGCTTGTACCCACAGCCTCCGGCCGGAGAGGCAGAAGAGTGTGCAAGTGGAAAAAATAGCGGAGGAAAGGAGGGACAAAAAGAAGAGGAGGCGCTGTGGCTTAGCTGGTCAAAGCGCCTGTCTCGTAAACAGGAGATCCTGGGTTCGAATCCCAGCAGCGCCTCAGTGGGTTCAGGCTTTAACTGGTGCTGATCTTCATGAATGAACGCTGAGCCGCTGCTGTGTCACGTTAAAGCCTCCTCTTGTGCTTTTAACTCTTTCTGCTCTGCTCGTGCTCGTTTGCTGACTGCAGCTGATTTCAGGTCAGCTCAGCTTCCACATTATTTCGCCGCCGCCGCCGAAACCACGTTTCTCTTTCAGGAAGCTGCTCACTGAGCTCGAACAATGCGCGGCCTGTCCGGGCTGCGGAGTGGCCCACTTTCCCTCCGAGCCATTCACACTGACCCACATACACCTCACACACTCCGCACACACACCTCCTAAACTCACGCCCATTCATCTCAGGACACAGGCGCTGCCACAGGAAGCAGAGGCGCTGTGGCTTAGCTGGTCAAAGCGCCTGTCTAGTAAACAGGAGATCCTGGGTTCAAGTCCCAGCAGCGCCTCAATCACAAATGATTGTTTAGAGTGTCTCTTTTATCCAAAGCAGAGGAAGGTAACAGATGGAAAACAGGTGCTGAGCTTCCTGACCTGCATCAACAAACAGCTGGACATGCAGATTTTAATAAACATGGTTTTCATGGAGCAGACGCTCGCGGCTTTACCTTCAGTTTTTCTTTAAAGCTCAGCAAACTGGACTAATCAATCAATTAATTAAAGTGTGAAAGTGAAGGTCACTGTAAGCATTACAGCACGGGCAGCTTCTCAGCTTCAGCCTGTAACCTGCATTCATCTCTGAGAGCCTGGAGTTCATCAAACACACACCTGACGGCAGAGTAACTGATAAGACAGGGTGTGTGTGTGTGTGTGTGTGTGTGTGTGTGTGTGTGTGTGTGTGTGTGTGTGTGTGTGTGTGTGTGTGTGTGTGTGTGTGTGCGTGTGTGACCTTCAGAAGCTAAAAACAGCCTCCTGCCTGTCAGCAGCTCTCGGCCGTGCTGCAGGCCTTTCAGCCGGCGGAGACAAATGTCAGAGTGCTGCAGGACGAGGACAGCCATGAAAGATCCACGTCGTCAATTCATTAAGTTCACTCACATTTCTGCTTCAGATCAGCTTGAAAAGAGCGATCGCTCGTCTCTCTGAGGTTGTGTCTCTTTGTCGACCTTCCCATAGAAAATACCCACAGTCACCTCAGACAGAGGTCAGGGCCCAGCTGGGGCCCCTCGGGCCCACCCAGTAATCCATCCTCGCCTGCAGATACCCTGAAAATAAACTCAACTCGTCTCCTTCTCTAACAGACAGCACTGTGATGTAATCTTCAAAAGACGTCTGCGGATCGATCCTGTTTCGCAGGTCTCTGTGGGTCTCACATGGATCGGGGGTTCCCTGATGTGAACCCGTTTGGGATTTCCTGATCTGGATGATCCAGTTCAGCTGTAACAGGAAGCGGGAGCTCACAGAGAGCTGAGTCAGCAGGACGTGTTACAGAGTCGAGTTACTGAGAGTTCAGCTTTCACACAGACTGTAAAACTTTATTAGAGCAGCTCAGGTCGACGCTGAGCTCAAACCTTCTGCTGGTGTGCTTTGTGCATCGCAGCTGGAAACACGAGTCGCTGTATTATAATGGACAAACACTGGAATGAAAAGCAAAGACGAGTTGGACACCTAAGTCCACACGAATGTGCTTTTTTGAAAGGTTTATCGGAGTCCTTCATCCACCCGCAGCACAAACGACATTTCAGTCGTCCCTGCAGCCGCATTAAGAAATGTCAGGACACATCCTGCAGGTCAACGGCAGAGCGAGGAAAACCACGAGACCACTGAAACCTGCGGGGACGTCTGAGGCCGCCGACACAACACAAGATGCTGTTTTCCACACTGACAACAGCCTCGTGCTAACTGCTGGCTAAAAAAGAGACGAGCGATTCGTCCACCACATTTTAAATCTACCGAGGACGTCCGGAGACAAAGTCTAAAGACGTTCAGCAGGTGAAACAGCTTCAGGTTCTCCGCTTCCTCAGAAACAAAGATGGTTAGAAACATTAGGAGCGCTGCCACATACTTTCAGTCGCTGGACGTCGCTCCATCGTGCTCTAATTTGCATATCTGTGACATCATAAAGTCTCTATAAAGCTCGGTGAGGACGAGAGGAGCTGCAGATTCAGCTGATGCGTCTGACAACATTAACAATTGTTAATATACAGATGTGGATCACAGCTGCTTTAAGGAGAAGCTTGTTTCCTTGTTGACACTCTTTGACCAGATTTTGGATTTTTTTTTAGCTCCATAAACTGGCAGCAGCTGTAACAGGAAGATGTCTCCAAGGACGAGCTCCTCAGACCTAAAGGTCAGTGTCTGCTGTGTCTTGGAGAACAGTGTTAATCAATCTGCAGATATGCTTCTGTTATTGATGCTACAGCAGCTGTGAAAACCTGCCTGCTGTCTTCTATATTTCTCCAACTGTCAACAAATCTCACACAAAGACTCAAACCAACAGCACGTCTGACTTCCTGTCTGTGGCTCTCAGCTCTCATTGGTTCCTGCTGAAGACGTTAATCTTTAAAAACATTCATATTTAGTTTCATGTTTAAAAAGCTTCAGTCGTTTCCTCAAACAGCTGCTCACTGTGGTTTTCATCAAACAAACAGGAGGAAATGGAGCATCTGTTGGGACTATTTTCAGCGGCGGATGAATCCACATGTGCTGCTGTAGGGAGTGTTTGTGGCAGCCGGACGGTGTGTGTGTGTGAGTCAGAATAAACCACAGTGTGTGTGTTCATGGTGAGGAACAGTGAGGCTCATCGATGTGTTTTAATGAAGCTCAGAGGAGGAGCTAGCAGCCGTGACTGACACACTGAGCTGTTAGCGGTTAGCATTCAGCGCTGGGTTGAGGCCGAATGTGACAGCTGATAAAACGACAGAGAATATCAGATTTAAGAAAGTCGACTTATCGACAGAAACCAAACAGCCGAACAAACAACGTTCGGTTCACTCACTGTGAACGAGTCCACAGCAGCAGACCTGGACTCCTTCAGCCTCACCTGAACGCTGGTCCCACCGTTTCATTTCTGCTCCCTGAAGCTCAGAGCACGAGGAAACAGCCAGCCGCCCAGCACAGAGGCATGATGGGAAGCGTCCGCCGCCCCTCGCCCGTCCACAAACTCTGGCACTGTCACAAAAGACGGCGGTGCCAGAAAACGCAGCGTGGATTCATTCGGCGAGCTGCTGGCAGATCAGCACCACATGGCACCGCAGAGGGATGGAGGTATTTTTATGAAGGAAGCTCAGCGTTTCTGTGCTCCTCTGTTTATTTCTGTCACTGGGTATCAACATGGCCGCAGTGAAGGTGTGTGTGTGTGTGCGTGTGTGAATGTGTGTGTGAATGTGTGTCTAACAGGCTGCAGCACAGTTCAGGCCGACGGGACAAATCTGAGGCAGACGGAGGATTTCTGGATGATTTAAAGAAAAGTTTTATGCCAGCAGGTCAAACAAATGGACGAGTTTCCAGGAAGCAGCACCTGCTTCATGTACACCTGTCTGCACCTCACACCTGTGCAAACGACCACAGAGGCACAAAACCACCAGCTGTTTACCTCCACCAACCGAAGAGCTCAGAGCTTGTTTTCACAATGTGTCCAAACCATCGATCGATCAATTGATTGATGGAGATGCAGGAGACAAAATAATCTAAAGACACCAGAGGACAACAGACACACTGCAGTACTTATACTTTCAGTACTTCAAGTACATTTTCCTCAGTATGCTTAAATACCTTTAATGAAGTAAGTACGTTAACTTGTACCAGAGTACTTGTACAGTGTGGTATGAGTACTTGTGGACTGACGTTTAATGACCGGCTGAATCTGCCCGACTGTAAACAGCTGTCCAACATGGCCGCCTGATGATGTCATGACGTACTATGAACCACAGAGAGAGACGGAGGGGAAGCTCCTCGTCAGCTGTTCCTGAATGACTGAGACTGCTGTCAGCGTGTGTGTGTGTGTGTGTGTGTGTGTGTGTATGTGTGTGTGTGTGTGTGTGTGTGTGTGTGTGTGTGTGTGTGTGAGCAGCTGCTGGATGTGTCAGTTCAGCCAAAAGTCACCAACTGAAGACAGACAGATGATCAGCTCACTGCAGTCATTCAGACACACTGTGATTGATTATTGATTCATCAAAGCCCTGATCAATACTGCACTCATCTGTCAGGTTGTTTGACCTCAACTGATGCAGTAAAAGTACTAGCTGCAGTCACAGCATCTAAAGTAGATGCTGCAGTACACAGTAGTGGGAAGAATCTAAAGTACATTTACACAAGTTTTCTAGTGCAAGTTTGAGGTACTTGTACTTTACTTGAGTATTTCCATTTGTACTTCTGTTCAACATCACTGACCAACCAAGCTGTTGTTTATTCGAACCACAGAGGGTGAAAATACTGTAACTGGTCCTCACAAAATCACTCTGTTCTTCATACTGGTTTCTTACTGGTTTGCTGTAAGTGCACAGGAAACCAACTCTTCACTGGTTGATAAAAACACCACTAACCTCCACTATGACTCCCACACTGCGCCCCTCAGACAGACGCAGGACGTCACTCTGAGCCAAAAACATGTCGATGAGTTCGTATTGATGGATTCTTAGACTTTAGTCTTTAGTCAATATTTGTTCAATAACTGTCTTCATTAACAGGCCGCTGGGTTAGCTGTTAGCAGCTCCTGTTAGCTCCTCCTGCTAGCTGTGATACTGGAGAAAACTCCGGGGCGTTCTGCATCAGAGCTTTTCCAGGACTAAAAATCGATGCTCTTCAAACCTCCACACATATTTCCACTCAGGTCACAAACATCAGACAAACACTGAGGCTGCCGCCGCTCGGCGAGGAGGCTTTTAACCACATCAACCTGCAGGACGCGCTCTCATTCTCTGAGGTGGTCATACAGCACCTGAGGGGTCAGAGGTCACAGCCTGAAATCGCTACACACAATTACTGCAGAACTTATTGGAAATTTTAAAAAAAGCTTCAAAGAAAACATTCATCAAAGCTGCGCGCTGCTCTGATGATCCGAGCGTGAAAAGCCGTCTGAATCGTTCTCAGTTGTTGGTGATGACTCTTCTCGTTGGATTACACTGATCTGCTCTTTAATGTCGGCGTGTCCAAAGATGTCAAAGTTAATAAGAGACATACACTTCATCGTAAACGGTGGGACGGAGAAAACAAGTGATAAGAAGATGTTCAGGAACGTGTTGGTGGTGTTCTGTGCGTGTCCTGCAGGACGTCACGTCCTCTCAGTCCACCACAGGAAACTCATCCACAGCCCTGAAGACCTGCACATCTTCCTCCTCATCAACATCCACCACCCTCTGCACGTTACGTCAAAGAAGAGCAGCGTTTTACTCCTGGAAGTCTAAATCACCAGCAGGCAGCAGGCAGCTGGCAGAGGGAAGGTCAGAGGTCAAAGGTAAACCACTCTGACAACAAATGCAGCGAATTCTCCTGTGAGCCCAGAAAGAGAGGAGAGGTAGAGGAGGGTTTTCTCTCCCTGCCTCTGCTCTATTCAGAGAGATGAGGCTGTGAAACCAACACCAGCTCCAGTTTTAGGCCTGCAGCTCTGCTTTCAGCCTCCCTGACAGCTCCTGGCAGCCGTCACGGTGGCCGCCGGGGGCCGCCGGGGGCCGCCGGTCTCACCCTGACAGGCGAAAGACGAGGTCCTGAATCATCCACCAACCGGTTTATTATCAAAACATATCAGGAAAAGAAGCAACAATCAGCATGAAACAGGAAGCAGAGGACAGAAACCAACCCAGACAAACCGCTTCAGACCGGCTTTAAAGGACTTTTTACCAAAACATGGCATGACGTTAGATTCCCGCTCCCTCTCCTCTGAGCAGCCCTCACTTTCCATTCATTTCGACGGAGAGGAAAACGCGATTATCCCACTGATTTCACTCAAATCCCACAATAATCAACGCGAACAGGAAACAACGGCGGCCTTCATCACAAAAATCATCACTTGAAATCTCTATTTTCTCCAAACAAGTGAACAAATCTGACAAATCAACTTGATTCAGCTGTTTTCTCAAAGTTTCTCTTGATTGGAGAGCGCCAGCCTGCCTCAGTCTAATGAATGGAATCCATCATGAATTTGTTTAATGTCCATAAAAATCAAAAGTTTCAGGTTTAGAGACGAGACAAACGTTCATCCAAAGGGAGGCCAGGCCGTCTGAGCTCCGAGCTGCTGATGAAGCTGTCGAATTTGAGATTCCTGGATGAAGAAATGTGTTTTAGAAGCAGTGTCTTACCCTGGAGATGGTCAGCGGCATGTTGAAGTCCTTCCCGCCCTGCAGCCTGAAGCCCCAGGGGCCGGGGCCGGGCAGCGACACGGTGTAGGCGCTCATTCTTCCAACGGAAAGATCCCCCGAAACGGACGACGGCGGTTTGACCAAACTTTCTTAAAACCCCACAGCTGCTGGAGGGATGGGAGCGAGGGCCGGCGCCGAGTAGCCTCTGAAAGGACACAGACAACAGGATGTGAAGCAGGTGAGGGAGGAGGAAAGACACCTGACATGAAACGGAAAAATGAGACGAAAGCACCGACCGAAACTCCGAGAGGAAGACGAGAAAGAGCGAAAGAAGAGGAAGAAGCTGAGGGAACAGAAAGAAGAGGACCTGCCTGCTCAGAGGAGCTGAAGTGACAGCCTAAGAATAGCCACAGATAGCACTGTTGCATTGTGGGGGGTGTAGGGGTGAGGCAGGGTGAGGCGGGTGAGGCAGGCCAGGGGGCTTGAAGGGAAGAGGAGGGGGGGTGGACTTATATGGCGTGAAAGGGGACACCCGGTATGCCAGGCTCGCCGTGATTCACCGGGGCTAATATAGACCCAGCAGATTCTTCTAGACTCACCCCTCCCTCACCCCTCTTCTTTCCCCCCTCGTTGTTACGCCCAGGGTTTCCCTTGCACCCAATCAGGGGCGACGCCACAAACCGTCTCATTATCTTGGTGGTGATAAAGGCGAAACAGAAAGGTCACCAGCTAAGTGGCTCCGATAGCTCAAAGGTCAGCAGCAGATGGGTTATCACAGTAAGTCACGGGTTCAAATCCCCCCACACGTCACTGCCGAAGGTCCCGACAGCAAGGCATCAAACGGCTGCACCGGATCCGCCTGCCAACCAAACACTGGGACTGAACTGACCGGTTCATATTTTAACTTTGAGAAGGCAACAGGCACTGTGAAAATGTACGGTGGCCCTGAGGGTCAAAACACAAGGACATTTCAGAGAACACATCCAAACTTTACAGGATCAGGTTCTTCTTACTGCCTCTCCTGACCAAACACTGGTTCTGCTGAGGCGGATCTGGACGTGACCTTGACGTTATGAAGAGGAGCGATTTTTCTGCAGATAAAACGACCCGCTGCCGTAACGGAAACGTCAACGTTCAGCGTCGCGATGCTGAACGTTGACGTTTATGTTACGGCTGTTTGCTCGGTTACAAAGGTCCAGTGAAACGCCACTAAAGACGAGGATCGTCACTAAACAAGACGGTACGATATTCACCTTCAGCGGTCTAATGTGAAACTGTTAACGTGGCTTTGTTACGTGTTTGTCGTGTTGCTTGAAGCTGCTGTTTTAAATCTCTCACCACAGATTTAAAACAGCTGATGTTTCATCATTTCATCGTTAGCAAAACATTTTTCCTATGGTTTTTTTTTGTTGTTTTTTTCATTTTTGTCAATTTCTTGCATTTTTCATCCTTATGAACACCAATTTTTGGTACCTTGTTCCTTGTGGTGTCTCGGTTTGATCAATTTCAGAATAAAGGCAGAACATAAAACATCGCATTTTGAGTGTTTTGAGCTTCCTATGCAGAAAATCACTTCCTGCCCTCCATCTGCATTTCGCACCACATCAAAAGAGTGACGTGACGTCAACAGCCTATTAACCCTTTGCTAAGCCCCTCCTCCAAACAGCAGCTGTGTATCAGAGTAAAATATTTATTCCTGAAATCACAGAACGACTGATTGACGTTTATAAAGTCACTCCCTTAATTAATACAGTTTCATAACAGCAGTCACACTACAAACAGCCTGCCTGTGCACAGATGTATGTCAGGTTAATGGTCTTTTATTTTGGAAGGTGCTAACAGCAGGTGAGAATTCCATGACATAAACACACACACACACACACACACACACACACACACACACACACACACACACACTCTGCTGAGCTGTCAGCAGTGTGAGGCTTCATGTAAAGGTAACAGAAACATTTCTATTTCCTCACATTCAACTACAAACTTTCAAACATCAGGAAATCTCTGTTCATTTATTAGATGTTCAGTGTCGAAACTGAAACAAGGGGTCGATTAATTGATCATTCGAAAATTAACAGCTGATCGATTAATTGTTTAAGTCTTTAATGAAACACAAGTGTCAGATATTTGTTGTTGTTGTAATATTTGCTGCTCTCCTATCAGTGTAAATGGCGCGTTTTGGGTTTTTTGACTGTTGGTTGGATAAAAACGCTTTTGCAGTTCTTCCAGCTCCAACCAGTCAACCAGTCTGCTGAACTGGTCTGGTCTGCCAGCTCCCACTGCCACAAACTGGTTAGAAATGCTGCTGGGAGCTTCCTGCACTTTGAATAAGATGATAATGAAAAATTATCTTTTGCAACATTTCATTAAATTTAAATAAAATGTTAACGTGACGAGCAGAGAACCTCTGCGGTGATGACACACAGCACATCTAATATAAAGTACTTAAACGTGTCTGTCTTCAGCTCCTCTGCACAGGCTGATCCCAGAGCAGCCTGATCTGCTCAGCCTGTTAAATCACAGCTAAGTTTAGACGCCTTTGTCCCGGACAGGAATCTGATGGGAGACAGATTTCCCAGCGTGCAACGGACCAAAAACTCACGTTTACATCCAGAGTTACTCACCAAACGAGCTGTTCCTCAGAGGATGAACCCTTTAGATTTGACTGAGCCCATGACCTCTCCTCTAGCGCCACCGCCAGGACGTCGAGAACAGATAACTGTTGGACGCTGGAGCAGATTTAGACTGAACGTATTGTTTTCAGTTCTGGACGGCAGGATGAGACTCACCAAGAGGCAAAGCCATTCACAGTTATATGAGCAGGCTGCGTGTGTGTGTGTGTGTGTGTGTGTGTGTGTGTGTGTGTGTGTGTGTGTGTGTGTGTGTGATGACAGGGGAGGGCGTGTGACAGCGGATCTCTATCTCAGCATTAAAAACACGTAAGTGATCTCAGAGAACTTGTGAATAGTTTGTCATTTTAAACAGCTTCTTAATTGAGCTGCCTCGTTAAGCTAAAGGTCACTTCAGTAAATAATACAGAGGAGTGTGTGTGTGTGTGTGTGTGTGTGTGTGTGTGTGTGTGTGTGTGTGTGTGTGTGTGTGTGCGCTATTCATCAGAGGTGGAGAGGAAGTATTCAGATCCTTTACGTCAATAAAGTATTAATACTACGCGATAAAAATACTCTGGTAGGAGTAAGAGTCCTGCATAGATTTTAGTTTCGCTATTTCCTGTTTTATGTTGAAAGAGTTTCTCCTCATGTCTCCTGTTTTCTTTTACTTCCTGCCTGTCTGTCCAAAAGTCAGATATGGAGATAATCTCACGTAACAAATGTTTGAATTTCAGCTGATTGAATCAAATCACCAAAACCTCAGATGAAAACAAACTAAAGTGTGCGCGCGTGTGTGTACACACAAAACATGTTTCCACACACGTGTGAAGACAGCTGTGTTCACCTTGTATCTCAGGTGATCTGCAGACACCGCCCACCTGCTCCTGCCGCCTGTGGGACTCTGCTCCGCCCAGCAGGGCCGCTCCGTGCACGGAACCCAGCGTACACCCTGAAAAGAAACGGGACGGATGAAACTCTAAACCCGCTGAGATGCTTTCAGGCCTCAAAACCGAACCAGCAGCAGCCGCAGCGGGTGGAGGCTGCCGGTCAGACCCGGGCCGGCGGCGCTGTGAGCCGGCCGGGCGGTGCAGCCTGTTGCTGCTGCTGATGAAGGCGGATTAGAGAGGAGAGCAGAGGCACGCGGCGGGCGCGAACAGGTGGGAAACGGTGTGAAAGGTGAGTTACCTGCCGCCGCTCTTTCTCCCCCTGCAGCTCCGCGAACCGTCGACGGACAGCCTGCGGTGATCCGGCTCCGGTGCCCGGCCGGGCAGAGAGCAGGCGGGGGGCTGAGGGGACGGAGGGGTGTTAACGGTGGATTTTCATTAGCAGGGCTTTTATTTAAAGAGGCAGGAGTCAGCCTGAAGAGGCCTGGCAGAGCAGAGTTTGACAGGTGAAGTCTTCTCTGTTCTGTAACTTCTAATGAGTGAAAAGAGATAAATGTTTAGGACTCGTAGTTAATAAATGCCGGATCAATAAATAAAGCTCTTTTGAAGCACAAAATGCAAACTTATTCATCAAACATCAGTGAATTAAGTACCAGTCTGATTCAAAGAATTAAAATAAAATGAAGTGAAAATGTTTCACTCACATTTCACCCTCATCCTTTTGACAGCTCAGTTTTATGACGCTGGGTTCAGGCCTTCGCGCAGGACTGACAGGAAATGATGCAGCAGGTGATCCATAGTTATAGTTTGTAATTAGATCTGATAGATATCAGCCTCACTGTTCACTGTGGATTAAGATGCTGCTCATGCCAACACACCTGCTGCTGCTTCACGTGAAACCTGGGGTGTGTTTTATTTTGAAGTCACAGGAAACACAGTGTGTTGACACAGAGGTTAGCGCTAACTGTGGGTCAATACAACAAGTTAATGGTTGTTTTAGTCTTTTTTGTCATAAATGTGTGAGAGTAATGGACGGGCGCCTCGTGCTGCGTCCTGCTGTGGTTGTTGGACTGTTCAGATCTTATAGGAATGTGTTTATTCACTCTCTGGTAGAGTTAAATAAGAGGATCAAACCAGCATGGAGCTCCAGCCAGCAGCCAGTTAACTTAGTCTGGCCTCAGGACAGGAAACAGGGAAACAGCTGGACTGACTCTGTAACACCTCATAACATCTCTAAAGCTCACTGATTAATGCAACATATCCCATTTATTTAATCTGTTTAAAAACCAAAGCATAAAAGTGATGAATTTGTCTTCAAATCAGCAAATTGTCACGTGCACATTATGTATGTATGTCACTTTAAAAAAGTCATTTCTGTCTCTGCAGTGATGAAGACACAAACAGTGTTTCACAATGAATACAGTGAATATTAGATATTTATTTAGAATAATAAATAAGAGAAACAGCGAAGTAAACAGGAGGAAAAATCTACAATAAATCATCTTCCTGCTTTCAAACACCAGTCTTTCAGAAACTTTAATACACAAGAACTAATATAACAACCACCTGCATTAACATTCAGTATCAGTGCTGTATGTTCAACACTGTCGGTATTAACTGCATCATATTGCTGCCACATTATCCCCCAACTGTACTCTGTGCATTTGGATGATCGGGGTTTGTGTTACTGGAGGCGTCAGAAAGAAGCTGTAAAGGTTTGAAGACCTGTCAGTGAATATAAAAACTATTTAAAACTCCAAATACTGAACAAAGCTGTCGCAGCAGCTTGGAAGTTGTGTGTTTGTGAGTGTGTGAGCTGAAACAGTTGCATTCAGGTTCAGTTTAGCTAAAGGTCAGCTCATTCAGAAATCAGCCGTGTTTAGGTCCTAAAGCATTTTGATGAAGGTGAGCTAATATGTTAGCTTAGTTCCACTTGGCTAATGGTTCAGTTTAGCCACAGTTTTGGGTCTGTTTCGTGAATTGTTTAACTAATCCTATCTTAATTATTCAATGCTTTGATTTTGCCATTAAACAATTTGTATCACTAAGAGTTCAGATTAGCACCAACAAGAACACATCGACACGACTTAAGAGACTCAGTTTAGCTGTAACTTCAATGAGAAGTTAAACAGCTTAAGTCCATTTAACGAATTGTTCAGTTTCAGGTTTGTTAACAGTTTAACTCCTTAAATATGTTGATAAAGGTTAGCTAATGACTTAGCTTAATTTCACTTGGCTAATGCTTCACTTTAACAGCTAAAACATTCTGTTTAGCTTATAGTTTAGCTACACAGCAATGAAACAGTTTAGTTCATGATTCAGCTTTGCTGCTAAAACAGTTTGGTTCAGTTGAGTGAAGTTTTCAGTTTAATCAGGTTTTGTCACGTCTGTTATTTTACAGAAACATTCAAATAGACTCTTAGTGAATGTACAAATAACTTTACACAGACCCTGGTTTACCAGTCGCTGAGCTACAATCAACAATTATGTCCCTTTTCACCCCCCGTACTAACACTAACAATCACATTCCACTACACTGCCCTTCAGCAACACATACACTTTAAATATGCAATCAAGAAAAGTAAAGAAACACGAACAGAAAGAAAACAGACACAGAACAACACCAGACTGCAGGGAAACCTTTAAAAACATTTAAAACGTCTGGAAAGTAATGAAAGTGCATTTGCAGGCCTGCTGGGCTTTCAGACTTCATACGGAGAAATTAATTCAAACAGTTTGACACCCTGGAAAATCTGACTGTCATCAAATCCAGATTTTCAAAAACTGATATCAAATAAGTAGATGGAAAAGAGTGAAAAAATATATTTGAAAGAGGATTTTCTCAAATATTGCACAGTTCCTTGAAGAGTTTTCTGTTAGTCGTTTCTGTATCTTGGATTATGAGTTTGGTTGTGGTTGCTGGAGTGTAAAAATCCCCAAATCTGAACGAGAAGGACTGAGCTGCTAATGTTCACAATAATGTGGGCTAATGCTAACTAAATGGCCGTTGTATGCAGTTGGCAGCCTGCTAGTCACGAGGCATGCTAACGTGTTTACATGCTATGCATTTCAGCTTCTGTTTAATTCGTTCCTTATACTTTCACAATTGTGTTTTTGGTTTTGGAGAGGGCCTTAGCGTTGTTTTAAATTTTGGTTCAATGTAGTATTTAGCTTACTACCAGAGAATCAGAACAACTTCCTGTCACATGACTCTGCAGACTCAGGACTGAGCTAAAAAAACAGATAAATGAATCAAAAGCAACAGACAACAATGACACAAATAGGGTTTGTAGAAAAATCACATGATGCAAAAACAGTCCATCTCATACAATCATCACATTAATACTTTGCTTTTCCCTGAAACACTTTGCTAAAGGGACCTTCAGCTGTCTCAGAGGAACTCACCTGAAAAGAAAACTACAACAATAAGAGACATTTTTTCTACCTTTTGTCCGTCTGTATCATCTATCAGGGACGAGAAATCAGGCGCGGGAAGATTTTTCTTTAAAGTCAAAAGTAGATAATTGTTTGGCTTCAGTACAACAAAGAACAATTTCATATCACGTCTTCTCCTCATACAGGGCTCATACAGCCGCAGGTGTTTCCCTGAATTTGCCTGATTAAAGCTCTTCTCTGGACTGTGTGGACGCTCTTACACCAATTTCCATCCGATGGAGGCGATCGTGCCATTCTAGCGCCGAGTCTCTTTTTGACGGACGAGGCGTTAATCTGCACAGAGCAGATGGAGCCAGACAGGAAGTCAGACACAGGAATACTGTAGAGAATCCGGTAAATTTTCAGAATAAAACACCCTGTGCAGACTCTTCAACAATAAAGACAAAACAGACAAAAGAGGAAACCGTTTAACTACGAAGACTATTTACACGTGGTAGAAATACAAATATCGAGGAAAAATGACCAAAGTTAACAAAATCAGGCAGGAAAAACGCTCAGCTTCTGAAATGTGTCCGACGGGGTTTGCAGCCGTGTGGAGGACGCAACAAAAACACGTTTCATACGGATGTCACAGAGATCCGGTTCGGTGAATCTCTGAATTATGCAGAGACTTTGAACTTATTAGTTTGTATCTACGGAAACACAGAGGTCAAATCAGCCAGAATTACTGAGCACACCTGACTTCTGGATCGATAATTCTGACGTTACAAGACGCCGTCACGTCCACTCTGATCTGGGCTTCGACACCTCAGCTGACCATTTTTTGTATTTCTAAATTTAAAACGTGACGTCTGAGCTTCAGGTCTGTGTGTTTGAGCTCTAGACAGAGGTGAGCTGTCAGAGGGCTGCAGGTGAGAGGGCGGGGCTCTATCCAGACCCCGCCCTTGTGTTGTTGTTGGCCGTCTTGGGGCGGGCTGTGCAGGAACCTTTCCGTCCAATGGGAAGGAAGGGGCTGGACTCCGAGGTGATGACGATGCTCGGGATTCGACCAAGAGTTCCTCTCATCACGTGTCCCTCTGCAAAATCCTGTCAGGGAAATACACGCATTATCTCATCATTTTATTTCATGAATTATTCCACTTTTAACTCATTAAAAGTTGAATTTAATATTCAGAAGTACGTTTTCATTGGTGTATAATCATATGAAAATCTGAATCAGACCAATCAGGCTAACAGAGGTCTCCAACCAAAAAGGAAAAACCTCGTATTGAAACTGGGCTGTAACTCTCAGATGAACTCTCATTTCATCCTTTAGGGGGCGCTCTGAGCCTGTTTTTTGGTGTAATGTCTGCAGTATGTGATTAACTGTCCATTAGAATTGTTTTATTTTATTGTGTTTTCTTTATCGGGCCCAGTGAGCAGATCGTTGGACTGTACTCACATTCGGGATGCTGCTGCGTTCACTGACTCCTGCTGAGGAGACGTCAGTGTCGTAGGACATCTGGAAGAGAAACAAATGAATTTAAGTCCATCATTAACTGATTAACCAGCGTCCTGCAGCGGCAGCCGTGATGGTCGTCCTCCCCTTCAGCACTTCCTGTCACACTGAATGCAGAGGACCAGTCATCAAACTCATCTCTGATCAGTTAGCCAGAATTTGAATACGCCCCTAAAAGAACTGAGTCGCTGATTAAGATCAAAAAGAGAAGAGGGTTTTCTGATCCAGCTGAAAAGCACATTGAGCAGATTAACATGAACAAGAGACACAAAACAGCTTCAGGTGACCCCCGAAACGAACGCCACTCCTTCTGACTCCTGAGTTCAGCGTTCATGATCTACAGGAGAAGTCTGTGGGCGTCACGCTGCTTTAATCCGCCTCCAGCTGTTTTAACGCTGCCTGAAGGTCGTCCAGGACAACGTTTCAAGCCTCAGTGTGCAAATCTTCTCTTACTTCTGCCCTCATCCCCTTCAGCTGTTCAAGACCCTGATTGGCTGAAAACATCCCAAACCTCTGCTCAGTTAAAGACACCTGTGGAGTTTGGAGCTGCCGACGCTGTGCAGAGATGATGTTATCAGTCAGTGTGGAGGCAGTGACCTCGGTGAGCAGGTGTAAAAGTCTGCTTCACGAGGGGGATGGACAGGTGGAGCTGAGAAGCGGCACATCATCATCATCATCATCATCATCATCGTCAGGACAGAGGCTTACCTTTTCAAAGATGCCCGAGTCGTGGCTCTTCATCTTGGACTTGAAGCTGGAGGACGGTTTGAATTCGGGGAGCTCGGCGGTGTCTCTGCTGATGTCACAGGACACCTGGCGGCTGGCGGGTCTGGAGCCCATACTGGACAGATCAGCCTCGGTATCTGTTAAGCCCTGCAGAGGAAAACACACACTTTGATGCACACAGAGGACACACACACACACACACCCGAGCACCTCCCTCTCCGGCTTCAGCGTACAGTTTTACATCACTCAGCTCAAAAGGATCCAAGCTTACCGATTCGCTGTCAGAGGCGGAAGAGAGGCGGGACTTCCCGTTGCTCTGCCTTCTCAGTTGGCTGCTGATGTCGGAGGTCTGGCTGGTCACCGTGGAGCGACGCGTCGACATGAAGCTGCTGCTGGTCGAGCGGAGGTCACGCTGACGGACGCAGAGCAGGACGCCGAGACACGGGATGTACTTGGCTAACGCCAACCTGGACGGAGACAGACAGGGCAAACGAGCGTCTGTGGTTAGTTCACTGTCTGTAATAACAGCAGGACAAACAACGTCTGTGGTTAGTTCACTGTCTGTAATAACAGCAGGACAAACGAGCGTCTGTGGTTAGTTCACTGTCTGTAGTAACAGCAAAAGAATAACCAGGCTGTTTTCCAGAATGTTGAACTGTCCCTTTAAGACGTTTCAGGACAGTTTTAACTTTGTAGAACTGAAATGTGTTTATTTGATGTCACATTATGAACGAGTCAGTTTATTCAAGGTCAACACAATGTTACGTGATGCTGTGGTATAAAACAGATGTCTGCAGTTATGTAAGATCTTTTCTTTTCATTCTGCAGCTTTAACATCTCTTGCATCCACCCTGTGTGTGTGTGTGTGTGTGTGTGTGT